>NC_065586.1:42691325-42747127 GCF_024542745.1 Macaca thibetana thibetana
ACTCCTACCATGTTTAGCTATAGTTCTAAATTAATGAAACACAGTAGTCATTTAAGAAGATACTACTATATACGGCCATTGGGGTATACGGGACATGCTACCTCAAAATATGACACCTTGGCATCTGAGAAGCAGAAAGATCTCTCTGACCTTTCCCTGGCCCTTCTCCTCTGCAGCAGGCCATAGAAGAATCCTCCAACCCTCTCGGGAGTAGGTCATAAGACCTTCATTCCAGTCCTCCCTATTCCCAGAGGAAAGGAGCCTCCTTATTTGTAAAGATGCAGAGAATCATCTGACCACACAGGCCTTGCTGAGCTCCCCCAGCTTATTCCCATCAGGTCACACCCCTTTCATCTCATGGTGCTTCTCCAAAACTGTCCGCTTCTTCAACAGACAGCATACAATCGACACAGGATTTCCTGTTGCTCTGAGTCTTCTTTTCTGAAGGCTCCTGTGTCAGGTAAAACTTATCTTCAATAAACTTGCACACTTTTCTCTGGTTAATCTGTCATTTGTTATAGGGGACTCGACCATGAACCTAGCGATGGGTGAGAAATCATTTCTCCCGTAGCCAGCCTAACTCATTGGAAGGAGCATGTACTATCGTGCGGGACTCATACTTATTCCGAACCATTCTGAAGAGATTCATCTTTAAATTATATATTACATTAAATGTCTTCCTTCAGAAAAGACAATCTTGTGAACATCGCCTTTGGTGACTGAATGTCACTAGATATAAAACAGGTAGAAAAAGAAGATACTTGGGATGGCTTTAACTCTTAAATCCCATCAAACACTCCCCTCTTCTTAGGAGAAACCTCGGCTCACCTCCTCATCGCTGCTGAACAACAGGGCAGATGCTTTCTTTTTGGAGAGCTCGGAGGGTTTTGCTTTCTCTTGTCTCTGAGCTTGTAGAGACAATGTCTGCTTCTTAGCAGCTGTACCCCCAAAAAGATTATCCTAGAAAAGCAAATGGCAGAAAGGTAAGACAACTTTATAAACAGAAAACACAGGATGTCTTCCTACATCAAACTGTTAGGAAGTAAGTCTCCAGTCAGGTATACAAATAACACCTCTGGCGGGGAAAACCCACAAAATGCTAGTAAATCCCTAACTACAGCCTTTTCCCACTGCACCCATAGAAGGGAAAGAGATTACCATAGAACTCGAAGGCAGAACAGCTGGGAAGAAGCAAGAGGACAACATGTGAATGAGATCACGGAGTACAAGGAGAAACTGAGCCCCATCCAGTCGCCCTGTGGGCAAGTGCCTCTCTGCTCATTTCAGGGGGTTACAACCTGCAACAGGCTGGGAGCCCCTGCAGCAGCCAGAAACTCACACTGTCCTCTCCACAAACGAGAAACCAGAACAATGGCTCAAAGGAGAGAACTAGGGGTCTGTCTCCACTCCTTTACAGGTAAGAAAGACATACACCTGGGATGGAGGGAAGGCATGCCTTGTGTTTCTCATTAGTTTCAAAGAGCTTATACAAAGTGAAGAAATAGTTTACTAAATAAAATTGCTGGTGTACTAGGTTTAAGGGCATTTGTAAATTCTTCTGTGGTCAAGCACTCCCCAAAAGTTGTATTTACTAAGGTGCTTTTATTCAGGTAAGGGGAACAAAAGCATCAGAGGGCCTGAGTCTGAGAATGGACAAACTCTTAACAGCAGGTGAACAGCCCTGGAATGTGAAGATGGATGAAGGGAGTGTCTTCCTGGATGAAGTCTCCTTTAAGGAGAGTGCGGTAATACAGGACAGGCCAGGAGAGTAATGAGCTGGTGTCCACCGGGGATACTAATGACAAAGCTCACATTCACTATGCACTTACTATGTGCCGGCACTCTGCAAGAGTGTCACACTAGTAGTTACAGCTGCCACAATGACCCTACTCACTGTTAAGCCACGGTGAGTTTAAGGAAGGTTACTTGCTCCAGGTCCCTGGTTTGCCAGTAGTGGAGCTGGGATATGAACCCGGGGTCTGATGGCAAAGCCTATGAGCTCATCACTGCCCAGTACTGCATCAGAGTTAAGGTTTGGGTTGTCTTCTCTCTTATTTCTCTTCCCCAATGTGCTCTCTCCATCCAGGATGGGAAAGAAAGGCCATGGTCAGGACATGGCTGCCTTCTCCTTTGTATCTCCACTTGATGCAAGACATTCTTGTAGGTCACTGGGTATAACATTGATCCATCCTCTAGACTAAAGTACAGCTGACCCTGAATGACACAGGTTTGAGCTGCACACGTCCACTTCTACACAAATGTTTTATCAGTAATATGTTGAAAAATTTTTTGGACATTTGCAACAATTTGAAAAATCTTGCAAACAAACCATGTAGCCTAGAAATATTAAAAAAAAACTAAGGAAATGCTAGATATGTCAGGAATACAAAAATATATAAATAGATACTATACTATTTTTATGTTAATCAACTTTATGTTATCCATGAGGCTTCTGGTTAACTGTAAGCTATTAATAGATAAGTTTTTGGGAAGTAAGAAATTATATATGGATTTTTCACTGCAATATGGAAGTCAAAACAACCTCCACACTGTTAAAGGGTCAACTGTATTTCTCAAAGGTGGATTTTAAAAATAAAACCTATAGATTTCACTCCATAAGAACTATGTCAAGAGGCCGGGCATGGTGGCTCATACCTGTAATCCTAGCACTTAGGGAGGCCAAGGCAGGTGGATCACCTGAGATCAGGAGTTCGAGACTAGCCTGGCCAACATGGTGAAACCCTGTTTCTACTAACAATACAAAAATTAGCCGGGTGTGGTGGGTGCGCGCCTGTAGTCATAGCTACTCGGGAGGCTGAGGTAGGAGACTCACTTGAATCTGGTTGCAGTGAGCTGAGATCACAGCACTGCACCCCAGCCTGGGTGACAGAGAAAGACTCCATCTCAAAAACAACAACAAAAAGAACTGCGTCAAGAATCTAATGTCTTCTCCATTGCACAGCTAGGAAGATATAAGGAAGAAGTCACTGAAATAAAAGCGGAAATATTTTTATTATATAAACTTCAGGAAGCCTGACCGCTTCCCTACCACCTTTTGCTAGCATATGAGCCTCTGGGTAGAAAGTTAATCAACAACCGTTTTCTCCTAATCTAAATTATCTAGTGTTGCAATAACAATGTTTACCTCTTCGTCTTCATCATCGAACAGGGAAACTGACGTGAGGAGCTTGCTAGGGAGCTGAGACGCACATTTTAACTTACTCGCACTTTGAGAAGAAAACAAATCCTGTTGGATTGAAATTAAAGTTGCTGTTAACAGGAATATCAGTTTTAAAAATATCAGGTGAGTATAAAACACAAGTGACTCAGACATGACGGCTGCCATGTATCTAGGCTTCTTTCCTTAGAGGGAAGGTGGCTCAGACAGAGTCCTTAAAGGGATAGGCCTCAGGGTCTGTGCAGGGTGTGGGCAATGGTGCTAAGGAGGAGGAAAGCCACAGGATCTGATGGCCTTGCAGAGCAAAGAGGCTTCTGTATTCCCACCCCAATAACAGGAGGCAGGAAGAAGTTTTCAAATCAATTTCCTACACCATGCTAAAAAAGTAAATAAATAAGAATGGCTTCCCATTACTGTCTAAAGAATCAGAGATTAGACAGGGCCAATAAAGAAACAGGGACTAGATTCCCCGATTAATGGAGCTACAACTATTTTATTTAGAACACCCTTCTCTCCTAAGATTATGACTTATTTCTTTTTCTTTTCTTTTCTTTTCTTTTTTTTTTTTTTTTTTTTGAGATGGAGTCTCGCTCAGTCGCCCAGGCTGGGGTGCAATGGCGTGATATCGGCTCACTGCAAGCTCCGCCTCCCGGGTTCACGCCATTCTCCTGCCTCAGCCTCCTGAGTAGCTGCGACTACAGGCACCTGCCACCACGCCCAGCTAATTTTTTTGTATTTTTAGTAGAGACCAGGTTTCACTGTGTTAGCCAGGGTGGTCTCGATCTCCTGACCTCGTGATCCACCTGCCTCAGCCTCCCAAAGTGCTGGAATTACAGGCATGAGCCACCGCGCCCGACTGACTTACTTGTTTTAAATAAACAAAAATTAAATTTCTATTTTTAAATGTTTGGTAGTCTATTTAGCTTAACTACAGGTATATGATGTTGCAAACCAGGATAAGACCTGCTAGATTCTGAAGAAACTTTCAGACTGGCACTGTGGCTCATGCCTATAATCCCAGCATTTTGGCAGGCTGGGGCAGGTGGATCACCTCAGGTCAGGAGTTCGAGACCAGCTTGTGCAACATGTCAAAACCTCATCTTTACTAAAAACACAAAATTAGCCAGGTGTGGTGGTGGGTGCCTGTAATCCCAGCAACTCGGAAGGCCGAGGCAGGAGAATTGCTTGAACCTGGAAGATGGAGGTTGCAGTGAGCGGAGATCACACCACTGCACTCAAGCCTGGACAAAAAGATAAAATTTCATCTCAAAAAGGTAAAAAATGTAAAAATAAAGAAATGGTCAAAATGTTATAAAATATAAGCTTATCCTGCAAAGAAAGACCTGCAAATTGAGCTACATGAAGTAGAAACATAAAATGGGACATCTATTCCCTTGGGAAGAGAAACTTCAATACACAAGAGCCGAACAATTAAATAGGCCAAGAACATATTTTCTAAGACCTATTTGGACAGTTTTTTTTAAAAAAATTATGTAGTCGATGTCTACTCCTCAAATATAGACCTAATGAGTTCACTAAGTGAGATCTCCTCCATACAGTGGTTTTCCCCTGTGCTCTCTGGAGTCCCATGGGTTTACTTAGATTGAAGAGGTCACAAGGGGAATTCCAGGCATCCCGTGCCCCTCCTGCATGTTCCACAATGGCAAGAGAAAGGGTTCTGCTGCTCTAAGAAAATGAAAGTAAACCAAAGCAAACAACACAAACAAATGTCAACATCACAGTTTTGGACCCTTAACTAATACCTTTCTTGGTACTGCAAAAAAACACACTTCCATTACCTCAAATATGTTCCCCCAGAATGACTTCACAGGGAAAGTGTCAGCCTCACACTTGAGATACAGAGAAAGGAATCAGGACTCATTCCTTCGGGTCCAAAGCTTTAACTCTTAGACTGCCTTAGTTTTACTTCTTGCCTCAGAATCCCAACAATATCCAATAAAAACATTCACTCTACGACGACACACAAGGGGCAAAGCCTTTGGGAGGGTTTTCACACAAGTCTGAGAGTTCATTTACACTCCCACCATCAAGAAGGGGAGCCTATGGCCCCTCCCCATGAACCTGGATGGGCCATTGTGACCATCTTGATCAACAAATGAAGCAAAAGGAACACCATTGACTTCCAAGGCTGGAACACAGAAGGCGACATGGCCTCCATTTGGCTCTCTCTGACGAATCTCCCCTACAGCCCTGAGCCAGCATGGATGAGGCCCGGCTTCCCTGACTACATGCTGGTAGCCACAAAGAGCTAATGAGAGATGTCCCAGGGCCCCAGTGCCCAGGTACCAGACATAGGAGTGAGCTGATCCTCAGCCCAGCCACCTTCAGACACAAGAGACCCTCAGTGACAATGGCCTAGCTAAGCCCGGTCAACCTCTCGAACTGTGAGACAACAAAACTATTGGTGTTGTAAACCACTAAGTTTTGGAGTTAAGTTGTTTCACAGCAACAAATAACCAGAACACTTCGTAAGTCACTGCAATTGCTCACATATGGTTTTCTTGTCTAGTCGACAATTACTGGATGGCTTATCACATGCCAAGCACTGGTATTAAGGACAGGCTGTTAAGGATACAAACAGGAAATAAAAAGTCCTGCCCTCATAGCACTTACTTTAGTGGGAAGCACAGACAATGAATAAGTAAATATACATTGTCCCTGGCAACACGTGCTGTGGTAAACAGTAAAATAGGAAAGGGGACCAGGAGTACAGGGTGGTAAGTGCTAGCAGGCTTCCAGTTGTGTGTACTTCGTCAGGGAGGCCTCACAGAGAAAGAGTGAGGAAGCAAGCTGGATTCTGGGAACAGCCTTCCTCAGAGTGGCAGGGGCAGGTGCAAAGACCCCGAGGTGCAGGTGTGGGTGATACACGGGATCCGTGAGCATAAGATGGTGGAGGCCCCATCATGCTGTTTCTCAGGGCTCAGGGTTGTGACTTAACTGGACTCTGGTTAATTCCCATGTTTTGTACACTAGCCTTCAGTGAAACACTAGCCTCAAAGGTATTCTTTACATCAAGGACAATCACTCTACTTCCAAAGGGTTCCACGTTCATCCTTGCTGTGAGTGCAAAGTCCAACCGTGAGAGCCTAACCTAGAGCCCACAATTTCTTGAAATATGTGTTTCTGCCATGTCCACATATTTTTTCTGTAAAAGGGGCTTATTACTTCCCATTACATTCTCATACAGGTCTCTGATCTCCTACAAGGCTAACTTAAAATTAGATCTAAGATGACCTAGGCCTGAGAGACTCAGGAAATGCAGTGAAATTCTAAGAGGTGGTTCTAAGGTGCCTGGAGGGACTGAAGCAACCTGTGAACCAGGTCCCACAGTCTGTTAGCGGTCTCAGTCTCGACAAGACAGATGGCTATGCCAGAATCCTTCCGCTACAGCACTAAGCCATGGTCCAGTTAGTGAGAGTGTGAATAAAGGAAGGAGCACGGTGACCTCCACTCTGGTGCAAGCTCCTCATCACATCATGAGCCCATTCATAGTCTAAAAGCTGAGCATCCTAAAGAGAGAGTATTTTCATCACAGGAAATGTAAATACAGTCCAACTCAAAAGTGAAAAGTATTGTAAACATATTGCTTTCTAAAGACCTTAAGCTCTCAAGAGATTATTTTTTTTCATTTATTTATTTTGAGACGAAGTCTCGCTCTGTCGCCTAGGCTAGAGTGCAATGGTGTGATGTCGGTTTATTGCAATTTCTGCCTCCCGGGTTCAAGTGAATCTCCTATCTCAGCCTCCTGAGCAACTGGGATTACAGGCTCGCACCACCATGTCTGGCTAATTTTTGTATTTTTAACAGAGACAGGGTTTCATCACGTTGGCCAACCTGGTGTTAAATTCCTAACCTCAGGTGTCCGCCTGCCTTGGCCTCCCAAAGTGCTAGGATTACAGGCATGAACCACAGCTCCTGGCCTCTAGAGACAATTTTTAAAGAACTGGAGTACTTAACAAAAAGTCTTACAACTCCACTGAGAAAAACCTGATTCAGAAATAGTTTCTATGTCATATTCATAGACCAATACCAACAACTAAGGAAAAGAATACCATACCTCAGAGTCCTCCTCCTCTGAAAATAAGCTTTTTTGAGTCTTTGTTTCTGACGAGGGCTTGAGATTTTTGCTGGAAGGTAAGGTAAGCTTTGTTGGGGGGGAAGAAAAGAAAAAGAAAAATTAAGCATTAACAAATAAGATACCCAGAAAAGAGGGTTTACTCAATCAACCATTTAGAAAATGCAAGGAGTCTCTGCTATGATAGGCACCAAGCCGAGGGCTCTGTTAAGAGAACAGTAAGACAAACAGAGGACACATCTGGTATATCGGGGGGCAGGACACACTGCCTGGGTAATGGGTGCACGGATAGGACATATGCAGTGAGAGACGGCATGGAAAGGCAGGCTGCCTGATGGGCCTGCCAGGTTCTGAATGCTGGGCCTTAGGTGGTGGGCAGGAGAAAGTCAGGATTTCGCAGCCAGGACATGACATGATAAGACAAACTGTAGAAAGAGGAGGGATCAGCTGTGTGGGACAGCACTGAAATATCAAGCAGTCAGAAGGGCTTAAAGACTGTTGGGGACACAAGCACTGGCCAAACTCAGGTCAATCTGAGCATCAAAAGAATGATGGTCCAGCCAACATGGTCAAACCCAGTCTCTACAAAAAATACAAAAATTAGCCGGGCATGGTGGCGTGTGCATGTAGGCCGAGCTACTTGGTAGGCTGAGGCTGGAGAGAATCACTTGAATCCAGGAGGCTGAGGTTGCAGTGAGCTGTGATTGCACCACTGCACTCTAGCCTGGACAACAGAGCAAGAGCCTGTCTCAAAAAAGAAAAAAAAAAGGAAGAAGAAGAAGAATGATAGTAATGGATTATCATTTACATTGAAGAATGAATCCATGATCCCAAAGAAATACTAAAAGTCGGGGAAGGAGAGGAAGAGGAAACTCTTTATTCAGAAGAATGTCAACCCATAAGAAATATAGAATTAAAAAAGCGGTGGTTTATGCTCCCTAACAGGTTAACCGATTCAGGAAAAGATCATCAATGGATTTTTAAAACACTGAGTGAAAGGCTGGGAGATAACAGATATTCACACTGTGTTCAACTATCACTTTAGAGATCAACTTATCAATGGCAAAAGAGAACAGGGTCCTTTCCAGTGAAGCAGTGTGGTGGGCACCCTAACAACCAAGTGACAAACATGTCTGAATGAAGCAGACAGTGGACCTGATGTGTTCTGGGAGATGATCCAATGGGAAGTGCGCAACCCTGTCTGCTTGTACTCTTGCCAAAACTGCTAACCCTGAATCTACTCAGAGGAAAATAATCAAGCAAATTCACAAGACACATTCTACAAGACAAGTGGCTGGACATAAAAAAAAAAAAAAAAAAAAAAGATGTGGGAGGTGTTGCTCTAGATTAAGGAGACCAAAGAGACAGGACAACCAAACGCAATGCAGACACACTGCCTGAATCCTGGGTTTCTTTAAAAAAAAAAAAAAAAAAATCAAAACACACCAAAGAAGTATAAAGCAGGAGTCCCCAACCCTGGGCTGCAGAGCAGTCCATGGCCTGTTAGGAGCCGGGCCACACAGTAGGAGGTGAGGTGAGCAGCAAGCATTACTGCCTGAGCTCCTCCCCCTGTCAGATCAGCAGCAGCATCAGATTCTCACAGGAGGGCAAACCCTATTGTGAACCCTGCCTGCGAGGGATCTAGGTTGCAAGTTGCACTCTCCTTATGTCCCTAATGCCAAAAAGGTTGGGGACTGCTGCTATAAACGGCATTTTGGGAACAAGAGAGGAAATTACAATATCAACTATAGGCGAGATAATTTTAAATCTGTATTCTATTTGTTGGGGTGATTTTACAAAGACATTTTGGGGCAAACTGGAGCAATTCTAATACAGACTAGATATTAGATTCTACTATAGAATTACTGTTAGTCTCACAGCTGTTGATCATGGCACTGTGGTTATATGGAAGTCTTTTCAAGAGAGGCTTAATGAAATATTTAGGGGTAGAATGTCACAATGACTACACACAAACAGTTCCATGCAGCAAACAGTTCAAACAACTTGTATGCAAATAGTTCAGGAAAAAAATAGATATGTAACAAGGTTTACATCCGGAAAATATTTGCCAAAACCCTAAGAACTGATCAGTTTGGGTGGTAGTTATTTGGGTGTTCACTGCAATATTCTTTCCACTTTCTGTTTGAAGTTCTTCAATATGAACGTGAAAGGGAACAATACTTCCCTTTGGGTTCCGGATGAATTATTAAAACGCCACAGATCAATGCTCCTGCGTTAACTCTTCCCTCCTGCTCACCTTTTTTTCTGCTCTTGCTTTATTTTCATCTGTCTGACTCACAGTGGCTTCTGGCAATGCTTGGGCTTTTTCTTTGAACAGATCTCCTTCTTCGTCACCAAAGATATTGGCAGCAGATTGAACTTTGCCTTTAAAAATACCAAGGCGTAAAATTACAATAAGGCCAAAAATCCTACCACAAAAAATTCTACCACAAAATTCATAGATTAAAAAATTCTTCTCTCCCGAAGATTAACATAAAAGTTATGTTGTTTCTTGGTTTCTTATAAAGAAATAGTAAGTGAAACTATACTCTTCCCTTGGAATTTTTCAAAGAGCATATTAGCAGCCCAGTTGAAAGACAGAACAAACAGTTTAACCATGAGGCTGATATGCTTGTCCAAGCAGCAGTCTCCTGTGGTTAGAGAAGCCTGGACTAACTTAAAAGGTGAAGAGAAATCTAGAGGAAGAAAGAAACTCAAGAGGACCACCAAGTCAATCATCTAAGGAATCTGAGAAATGAAGGCTCAGCTCCTGCTTTAAAAAAAATCAAATTGGGCTGGGCACAGTGGCTCACGCCTGTAATCCCAGCACTTTGGGAGGCCAAGGTAGGCAGATCACCTGAGGTCAGGAGTTTGAGACCAGACTGACCAAGATGGTGAAATCCCATCTCTACTAAAAATGCATAAGTTAGCTGGGCATGGTGGTGGGCACCTGTAATCCCAGCTACTTGGGAGGCTGAGGTAGGAGGACTGGTTGAACCCAGGAGACAGAGGTTGCAGTGAACCGAGATCCACCACAGCACTCTACCCTAGGAGACAGAGCAAGACTCCATCTCAAAAAAAAAAAAAAAAAAAAAAAAAAAAAAAAAAAAAAAAAAAAAAAAAACCTGTACAAAAGCAAATAAAAGCAAATAATGAAATCCCCTCATAATTCCACCGGTCTACTCAAACAAGACGGACATTGGGAACAGTTCTGCATACATGCTTCCAATTCTCCCAAAGGATGTACTAATGAATTAACTTTAGTTATTTACAAATAAGGCTATAAATAAGAAGATACTCTGAACAATGTGTCTTACCATTTGCGTTTTCCACTTAATGTACCTATAAAACGTTCCCAAGTCAATAAGCGTAGACCCCATTCTTTTTAACAGTCACACAATATTCCACTGAATAGAAGGGCCACAGCTTACCTTACTGATGAATATCTTCACCACCATAAGCACTGCTATACCGAATGGGGCATGTGTTGCTGAAATGAGGTCACTGACTCATGAATGTCTGAAGAGACTAGGAGTTGTCAAAGGAAGCAGCATCAATTTACTAGTGATTCTAAATCAGTTCTCAAAGATATCCACTAAGTGAGAGCCCTGGGGAGCTACAAAAAGCACTAATACCTTCACTCACTGTCAACTTCACTGAGACCTGGGTGCATTCTGCATCCATTTGCACTCTTTCTAGATTAACTAGGCTATCGTTTTCCCTCACACTTCGGCTTCCATCCTTACTTTCTACATCCAACACTGGAAAAGATTGGTAAGTCCGGACAGCCTGCTTCTAAATGCATTCTGGTTCCATCTATTCCTATGCCATCCTTTTTTATTTTTTCAACTTGCTGAAATTCATGTGCACCGCAGGGATCTACCTTTCTTTTCTGGAAAAGCAGTCAATGAATCTAAGTCTTTCTATTCCAAGTGTGATCTACAGACCATGAAGCTTGCCGGAAATGTAAATTCTCAGACCCCACCTTGGACCTACTGAATTGGAATCTTCATTTTGACAAAACCCTCAAGGAGATTCCTCTGCACATTTAAAAACAAATGATTTACAGGAATGACTTCAGGAACACAGGACTTACATTGAAGAGGAAAAGGAAGGAGAAGGCCAAAGTGGCCAAGGGGATGAAAACCCCATCATCTGAGGAAAGACCAAGGCCACCCGAGCGTTTTGGCAGAGAGAAGAGAAGCTGGGAACTAAACGGCCAGCATGCAACATGTTGCTCACGTATTTGACTAAGGTCGGCTGGAAGAAAGTATGATTAAAACTTTATAATTCCCAAGGTCAGAACTAGAAATTAAGCAAAAATTATAGGGAAAAGGATTTCCACTCTCTATAAGGAAAATAATCATAGTAATCAGCTTACAGAGCAGAAAAGATTGGTTTACAAAACAGACCTCCCAGGCACCACACCTATGTAAGTACAGACACAACAGCTCAATGACAGGAATGCTGGAGAAGGGATTCTGGTACTATAAGAGATACAAAACTAGGGGAGCTTAAGTCCTTTTTAGGCAACATTCTTTTTCTGGCTGAAGTCCCAGAAACAGAGGCTGGAGCAGGTACCTGTTTTGGAAGGTTTGCTGCGGGGTGCCGAGAAAAAGTCGTCGTCATCATCATCATCATCAAAGAGGCCAGTGGGAGGGGGAACGTAGGGGCCTTTCCTTGGAGTGGGCTGCTCAGGCTTCTCGGGCTCCTTCAGTGATGGAATGGAGGCAGCACCAAACACATCCGTGTCTCCTGTGGGCGGAGGGACAAGACAGCCACAGCTGTGAGCCAGTGTGCTCCTGTTGGATTTACAGAAAATAATTATCACCCACCAAGAACTTTTCATTTCAGTTAATCCACAAAGTGCATTAACAGGGCCAGATAGCCTCTATCCATTACTGCTACAGAACATCTCACCATGGAGAATCACCAGGTCATTCACACACAAAAAAGTCCAAGGCCACTGAGCTCTAGGAGAATAAGAGCTAACGTCAGTAAATGAGCTCTTTCTATAAGCTGCTCAAAGCCCTTTGAAGCTCCCAGGTGCTTTCTCGTCCCCAGCCAGGCTTTAGAAAATAATAATTTTGAAAATGAAAAAACAGTATTTGTGTAGTTTTTAGAAAACAAACCTTAAGTTATGTTACCTAAAAATACAGAAACGGCTCCTGCTGGGATTTTCTTTCCAGGTTTGGATGAGGAAGACTCTAGAATGAGAAAGCAAGTGATAACCATTTCACAAGGGAAATAACTTTTCTTGCTATTTTCTTCCTGAAATGTGTGCAATGTAACACACAGCTACTACCAGACCTTTTGAAACTAATTTTTCCTGAACAAGCCATTTTAAAATTCTTTAGTATTTTCTTCTCTCCCGATGTCAGGACATTTTTCTTGGGATTAACAAAATCTGAGCTGTGACTCCAAAGGAAGAGCATGCTGACTGTGATCAAGTCACAGCAGTGGGTCAGCAGGGGGACACCAAGGGAGGTGGTGAGCACAGCTTTCCTTAATATCTTCCTCCTCTTTCTCGGAGTCAGCAAAAAGGTCACAGCCATCATCATCCTCTTCCTCATCACTCATTTGTGTGGTGTGCTGAGTATAAAATACCAAATTAGAACTACTAGTTATTAAGCTAAAGAAGAGATACTGTCACTTAGCGTTTAGGTTCCTCCTTCAAAAAGGTAACAGCTTTTAAAAATAATAATCATAATCATGATGCAGCAAGTTATGAAGCAAAAGATGTGCTGTAACAAATAATACACAAGATTTACTTCAAATCTAAATAAAAATGCATTCTTTAATAAGAATGTAACAAGAATATAAAAAGCAAAATATTAAGATATCAAGATTGTCTGTTACTAGAGAAATGTTTTGATTTATTTATTTACTTTTTTATTTGTGAGGAGTTTCATTCTTGTTGCCCAGGCTGCAGCGCAATGGGGTGATCTCACCTCACGGTAACCTCCGCCTCCTGGGTTCTAACAATTCTCCTGCCTTAGCCTCCTGAGTAGCTGGGATTATAGGCACCCACCATCACGCCTGGCTAATTTTTGTATTTGGTAGAGATTGGATTTCACCATGTTGGCCAGGCTGGTCTCAAACTCTTTACCTCAGGTGATCAACCTGCCTTGGCTTCCCAAAGTGCTGGGATTATAGGCATAAGCCACCGTGCCTGGCCTATTACTAGAGAAATATAAACAACATCAGCATAGTCTTACCTTAGTAAGAATACTGAGTAATAGTTAAAAGGTAAAAGCTGTAACAATTAGACAGCCATCCAAGGTAGATCAAGCAAAAAAGTGCCGAATAACAAATCCAGCATGATACGGTGCCCCCTCTATATACAAGCATTTCTATGGAAACATATGTTTAAAAAAGCAAAGAAAAAGACGTGGAAAGACACGTTCCCAGAGCATGATCCCAGTTGCCTCTGAAGAGTATGCAGTGAAGGAAAGGACTGGAAGGCTCAAACTTAGCCATATCTGTTAAATTCTAATTTTTCCTAAGGTACACAGTAGTATGTATAATTTAAAAAATTTTTTTTCAATATTTGAATCAGTGAACTGTGCCAGGCATGTTACTAAAAGCACTTTATTATCTGATTTAATCCTTACAACTTTGAGGTTAGCTGCAGCACACAAAATCAACCTGTTGCCTAAGCTAGTGCTTTTAATTACTGTGCTGTACTGTTTTGAAAAACTGTTTGTGGCTGGGCGTGGTGGCTCACGCCTGTAATCGGAGAACTTTGGGAGGCTGAGGCAGGTGGATCACCTGAGGTCCGGAGTTTAAGACAAGCCTGGCCAATATGGCAAAACCTCATCTTCACTAAAGATACAAAAACTAACTGGGCATGGTGGCACACGCCTGTAATCCTAGCTACTTGGGAGGCAGAGGTATGAGAATCACTTGAACCCAGGAGGTGGAGGTTGCAGTGAGCCAAGATCATGCTACTGCACTCCAGCCTGGGTGTCAGAGTGAGACCCTGTCTCTAAATAAATAAATAAATAGGCTACCCTATTCAGGAGAAGTTCAGATTTTGAAGTCACAATGTTTCAGTGATAAAGTCCAGGGTGTGGGACGTAGATTAAGGGTGTTAAGTACGTGGCCACTGAAGTTGCCCATGACGGTGTTAGATGAAATGCAAGTTTGGTAATTGACTCGCCTCAACTTTACCAACCAAGTTCCAAGTTCTAAAGAGTGTGTGTGTGGGTGTATTTTAATGAATGTGAGGGAAGTGGAAGAGGTTGGTACATGGTGACTTAAAAATGAAGTCCCCTTAAGACACTAAGACTTTTGTTGCAGATAGCAGTCTTACTCTTCGTCCAGGTTGCAGTGCAGTGGTGCAATCTCGGCTGACTGCAACCTTGGCCTCAGAGCTCAAGCAATCATTCCACCTCCATCTCCTGAGTAGCTGGAACTGCAGACCTACGCCACCACGTCCAGCTAATTTTTTTTTTTTTTTTTTTTTTTTTTTGGTAGAGGTGGGGTTTCACCATGTTTCCCAGGCTGGTGTCAAAACTGCCTTGGTCTCCCACAGTGCTGAGATTACAGGTGTGAGCCACCAGGCCAGCCTAGCCTTAGTGTTAACAGTTATATGTTACTGTAACATATTGGTTCACAGTGTGGGTTCTTGGGTCTGTCTCTTTCCTGGTTACTTAATCATGAGTAAGTTGCTCCTTTCTGTACCTCAGTTTCTTCAACTATAATCCGGAAATAATATTCCCTCCCTCATAGTCATTGTGTGAATTAAATGAAAAAGGTATAAAGTGGTAAATACTGAACACTTGATAAATGTTAGCTATTACTAAAGGAGAGACCAATATTTAAATGATTACAATACAATGTAATACCTTAGGATAAATACATCAAAAATGACTTTTTTTTCCTTCATTATTTTACAGCTTTATTACTGATTTCCCTCTAAAAAGAAACCCAAATAAATGTGGAGTTGACTCATTATCTATAGGGTAAGGAATCACAAAGTACCATAGTGACATAACAAAAGCAAAAAAAAAAAAAAGATAAGCAATTGTTTTACCTTTCAACTGCTGATGTTATGTACGATCTATCAAAAGAAGCATAGCTGTGCATTCATGAGCTGATTGTATTAACCTCTAGAATTTTAGAAACAAGCACATCTAAGCATATGGATAGTCTCTTACCTTACAAAGTAAAAGCAAGCATTTTCTATTTTAAAATTTTTATTTCTGTGTAAAACGAAGAATTCCTAGAGGTCAAATAAGAAAAATATACCAAACTCAAAGCACTATTAAGTCATGAAACAAAGAATACTCTGAGGTAGAAGTCAAGCAATATAATCCACAATTTCAGGTATTCCCAGCAACCATCACATCTCGCAAGTAAGATCTATTTTTTTTAAGTCTCAAATTCCAAAAAAATCAATAATCCATTCTGTAAAATCACATGGAAAACTATGACCGACAGAAGACACCCAAACTTTTGTCATAGTAACAGAGTAAATGCTCTTACTAAAAGCTGCCAACACTTCTATCAGTAGCAACTGTAAGGAGGCCGCTGGTTGTTAACGTTCATATTAGTGGGGATAGTAAGGTTCTTGATTGTGTTGCGGGTAATTGTTATCCCAGAATTGTCCACGCTGCTGATTGGATCGGTTGTCACTTTGCCACTCTCATCTACCGTCCCTGCCTCTGAACTGTTATCTTGCAACCGATTGCCTGTTTATTTGGTTCCCACCAGCTCTGCTATTCCATTACTGAACAATTGGAGGGGACTCAGGAGGGTGTTTCAGGTATTCCTGATACTCCTTGTCATCTTCTGTGAATCTACTAGCAAACATCTCTTCAAAATTTGGAACAGCTTCAGCAGTGTCAGTCATTCTGAAATTCCCAAAGATTTGAGGCAGCTGTATTGTTTAATGTTTAAATCGGTCAACGGCTGTGTCTATCTAGCTTGGGCTGAACGCCGCCGGCGAGACACTGAGAGGCCGCAGGAGAGGTGGCCTCTTGTCCACCACACCGTGGAACTCCAGACCACTCCAGCTCTCCAATGTAGCGCAGTCCCTTCCGCTAGCCATCGAAAACAACGTAAGTCACTTAAGCTGCACTTAGGATAATGAGGTTGTTATTTAAAGAGGTGATAACTGAGGTGACTACAAAAGAAAAGTCGGAGATTGGGTGTGAGCAAGCTGCATGGGGGCAGTAGCATGTTCTAGGTTGAAGGCTCACCCTAGGCCAAGCACCGTGGCAGCTGTTTTACAATATTATCACTTTAATATCACATCCTTGCAAGATACGTAGCTTCGTTTCACTGAGGAAAGCTCAGAAAACTTAAATAACTCGCCCTTGGGCACACATGACTGGAAAGAAAGTGGGATTTTTATTTCAATAAGTAAGTTTGTCTGGCACAAGGGCGACTCAGCAGAGGGAACTTCAAGGAAGTGTGAGACAGAACAGCCGGAGCCCTGAGCTGGGAGAGTGGAGGACGAATTATAAAGAGCTTTATGCCTGTCATAATGAAAAGCTTGTCCTTGAACTTGAAAGCAAGGCTGAGAGGGCAAAGCAGGCCCTACACAGTAGCAGCCAAGCAGGTCATAAAGAGCAAGATGATGCCCAGGCAGATGAGGATTCTCTATCTACAGAGCGCCCGCCTGCCAGCTCCTTCACAGCAGCGGATTTTGCTGCAAGAGAAGAGGCAGCAGGCCAGGCCTTTTCCTTCGCCCACAGCGCCGACGTCGAAGGCTCCCAGACTGGTTGCTCCACTGGCTGCTTGAGGTCCCCTCTCTCCAGACCCGCCGGACTGCCGGCCCGTGCTGTGGCCGATCCCGCACCACTGCCTCGGGCCTTAGGCCGCAGCGCCACCCGGCCAACCCGCCTCTGCACCTTTCCCTGGCGTCTTCCCCTCTCCTCCAGCTTCCTCCGCCCCAACCTAGCGTAGAACCCCAAACTCCAGCCCCAGTCCACTTCCGCAGCTTCATCTCCTCAGCATCGCAGGTCGGATCACGTGCAGGCTCTGTCACGTGACATTGGGTCACGTGAGGCCGGTCACGCCCCGGGCAACTTGGCTGGGGCTGGGCTTCCGGGGCTCTGCGGTCCTCTGCGCGTGCGGGTGGCCTCGGAGCCCACCGAGCCGGGCGGCTGGGATGGTGAGGGCTGCGGGCTGGGCTGCGGCCGGGCAGGAGAGGGGCCGGCCTGGGCTGGGGTCGCCGTCCGTGCTGCCCTCAGGCTTAGCCTGTCTTCTCGTTTTTTTCGCTGCAGATGAACCGGACGACCCCCGACCAGGAGCAGGCGCCGGCGTCGGGGCCCGTGTGGGAGCGGCCGTGGTCGGTGGAGGAGATCCGTAGGAGCAGCCAGAGCTGGTCGCTGGCGGCCGACGCGGGCGTGAGAGGCGGGCCCCGGGGACGCGAGGGCGGCAGGGGTGACGCTTGGCCTGCGCGCCGGAGGACCGGGCGGCGACTGCCCCTGCACCTGGCCCGTCCCGTTGCCTGCCCTCTTAGGAACACACGCCCCGCTTAGCCCCCAAGAATGCCACCCTGGCAGTCCCCGGCCCCGAGGGATGGGGCAGACCCTGACCGCGGCCCAGACGCGGCGTTCCCTTCACGGGGTTTCTGGCAATGCACTCAGCTCCATCCAGAGGGGAGATCCGTTTCGGCCACGCTGAGGGATTGCTCGGGCACTAGGGAGGCGATTCCTGTTGGGACCTGGACTAACTGGGATGGGAGGCAAGCCAGTATGTGGATATCCTTTAGTGGGATTCTTCAAGTCGGGGACCCAAAAAGCTCAGAACTGTTCCAGAGTCCCAGATGAATAGCATTTTTGAATAAGAGTGGTGGTTGATTAGCTCACCCTTGGTCTGTGATCTCTGTAGATTGACAACCAAAGAGGACTTTTAAAAAGAGACAGGGTTTTGCCCTGTCACCCAGGCTAGAGTGCAAGTGGCTCGATCTTGGCTCACTGAATCCTCCGGGGCTCAGGTGATCCTCCCACCTCAGCCTCCTGAGTAGCTGGGACTATAGGCGTCCACCACACCTGGCTGATTTGTTTATTTATTTAATTTTAGTAGAGATGGGGGTCTTGCTATGTTTCCCAGACTGGTCTCCAACTCCTGGACTCTAGCGATAACCCCGCCTCAGCCTCCCAAAGTACTGGGATTACAAGCGTAAACCACCACACCCAGTGCCAGACAAGAATTTTAAATTTTTCCAGAAACAAGATCGGTGTCCCATTAGCTCACTGCCACTCTTTTGATGAGCTTTCTTAGAGTTTTTCAGTGTCACGTGGTCTTAGTACTTGTCAAAAGCAGCATTCCGGCCAGGCGCGGTGGCTCACACCTGTAATCCCAGCACTTTGGGAGGTCGAGGCGGGCGAATCACGAGGTCAGGAGTTGGAGACCAGCCTGGCCAACATGGTGAAACCCTGTCTCTACTAAAAATACACAAAATTAGCTGGGCGTAGTGGTGGGCACCTGTAATTCCAGCTACTTGGGAGGCTGAGGCAGGAGAAGTTTAAAGTTAAACTTCCTTTAACAGCAAAGGAGTACTCATGAGTTTGAAAAATAACAAGTATTCGGCCAGGCACAGTGGCTCACGCCTGTAATCCCAGCACTTTGGAAGGCCTAGGCGGGCAGATCACCTGAGGTCGGGAGTTGGAGACGAACCTGACCAACAAAGCCGAGATGACGCCACTGCACTCCAGCCCGGAGGACAGACTGAGACTCTGTCTCAAAAAAAAAAAAAAAAAAAAAGCATTTCTTTAGCATTCTCACACTCAAAGGTGAAAGGAAATGGGTTCTTTTTTGATATGACATGCAAAATAGATACATGTAACACTGATACTACTGTATGTTTATTTTTTAAAATAGCTACTACAGTTTCTACAGGAATTCTCACAGCAAACTATCTCTAGGACCCATGAAATCAAGAAACAAGTGGACGGACTAATACGGGAAACCAAAGCCACAGATTGTCGCCTGCATAATGTCTTCAATGACTTCCTTATGCTCTCTAATACCCAGTTCATTGAAAATGTGAGTTATTTAGTTATATCATAATTCTTTTTTTGGGAGTAGGAGATACTGTAATTTTAAATAACTTACTGTTAGGTTCCCTCCTAAATTTTGGTGGAAGTACGGTTCTTGGTAATTGCAGTTTTTTTCTCTGGGATTAATGCCTCTTTTTTATTTGTAAAGTTTTAAGTCCTTTTTTCCAAGCCTCTAAAAAAGTCTAATGATAAAATTTTCTTATACTTTAGTGCTTCCATCTTTTGTCAGTTTTGAGAGTAGTCAGCAATTGTGCTGAATTTTGTGGCACTCACACTATCTTTGTTGTGGCGTGATCTGTAAGGACAGCTGTATACCTGGTTAGACCCTCTGGACACCAGCATGTGGTTTCAGTTGTTGATTGGGTTCATTATGTTCTGATAAATTATATTCAGGGGATATATATGTCTACTTGCAATATTCTCAACTAAAGTTTATGATAGTTGAACTTATGATATGGAATCAGCTGTAAACAGATTACTGAGCTTAAATCTATGTGTGATTTTTGTCTGTTTACTGAGTTTCTTCTAGATGGTAGGAATACACAGGTAAATTAGATAGAGCCTCTCCCTTGGCAAATAGTGTAATTCCAGCATACAAAGGAAGTAAGTGTGGCTGGAACCGAGTGGAGACTTAAGAGATGAAGATAGAGAGGAAACTTAGGTAACAGACCTGTGTTTCTCATAGGGTGTCCCAGCTTTCTGAATATCAGCGTTCATTTGTGGAAAAAGGATTATTGAAGTAAGCTATCTCCTGAGATTGTTAGATATAAAGTAATAAAATTTTCAGAATCACAAAATTATTTAAAAAGCCTAAGATTTAGAATAGTTAAGAGAACACCAGATAATGCCATGTCGTCAACTTGTGCAGCATGTTTGTGCATTTTTTAGTAGCTCGAGTTAAGTGACACTTCCTGTCTTTTTTTGGAGAGCTATATGTAAAATAAAGATATTAATAAAGGTCTTAGAGATCTCTTTGCCAGTTACTTCCTTTAACAGCAAAGGAGTACTCATGAGTTTGAAAAATAACAAGTATTCGGCCAGGCACAGTGGCTCACGCCTGTAATCCCAGCACTTTGGAAGGCCTAGGCGGGCAGATCACCTGAGGTCGGGAGTTGGAGACGAGCCTGACCAACATGGAGAAACCCCGTCTCTACTAAAAAAATACAAAAGTAGCCAGGCATGGTGGCATGTGCCTGTAATCCCAGCTACTCGAGAAGGCTGAGGTAGGAGAATCACTTGAACCTGGGAGGCGGAGGTTGTGGTGAGCCATTGTACTCCAGCCTGGGCAGCAAACGAAACTCCATCTCAAAAAAAAAAAAAAGTATTCAAGTGAAATCAGTAGTTTTCTGATTGTCTACACAGAATGTCCATGCTTGGTCCTGATCATTTATCTTACTGGAAGAGTCAGGGACTCAAGACTCAACTTCTCTGGTGTGCATAGCCTCATAATGTTTTCATCAAGATTAATTTGGTGTCCTTTTAAGCACTCCTGTTCTTTTCATTCTGTACTTTTCTTGCTGGATCAGGTAGTCAGCACTTCCCTACAGTCAGTGCTGCAGCACCAGTCGCAAAGGATATGGGAAGTTTTCTTTTTTCTTTTTTTTTTTTTTGAGACAGAGTCTCCCTCTGTCACCCAGGCTGGAGTGCAGTGGCGCCATCTCGGCTCACTGCAAGCTCCGCCTCCCGGGTTCATGCTATTCTCCTGCCTCAGCCTCCCGAGTAGCTGGGACTACAGGCGCCCGCCAGCACGCCCGGCTCATTTTTAGTGTTTTTAGAAGAGACGGAGTTTCACCGAGTTAGCCAGGATGATCTCGATCTCCTGACCTTGTGATCTGCCTGCCTCGGCCTCCCAGAGTGCTGGGATTACAGGCCTGAGCCACCCCACCTGGCAAGGGACGTTTTCTTTGTCCCCAGTGTGCCTGTACCGGGTTGGTACTAGATTGGTACTAGATTGGTACCAGATCCACACTTCAGTGGGGAGAAATGGGGAACATCATATAGTTTTTCTGAATCACTGTCTTAGGTCCTGTCTTTTCTCCAGCTCTTCTTTTGTAGCCAAGTTTTCGTAGATTCTGAATTTTCCATGATGTAGTTTTTGTGGTTTTGTTTTATTGTGTTTTGGTAATTGTTCTTTATTTCTGTCCACTACTGGGGATTTCCTGTTTTCCTTCCATTTCTCCATCCCTTTAGCCTTAGCTTTTTTTTTTTTTTCTTCCAAGACAGAGTCTTGCTTTGTCACCCAGGCTGGAGTGCAGTGACACGATCTCAGCTCACAGCAACCTCTGCCTCCCGTGTTCAAGCAATTCTCCTGCCCACGCCTCCCAAGTAGTTGGGATTACAGGCTCCCACCACCAGCCTGGCCAATTTTTTTTTTTTTTTTGTATTTTTAGTAGAGACAGGGTTTCACCATGTTGGTGAGGCTGCTTTCAAACTCCTAACCTCAAGCAATCTGCCCACTGCAAGCTCTGCCTCCCTGGTTCAAGCAATTATCGTGCTTCAGCCTTCCAAAGTGCTAGGATTACAGGTGTGAGCCACTGCGCTCGGCCCTTAGTGTAAAGTCTTGATGCCCCTTCGCCTTCCAGTCTGCTGCCAGAACTCTTCTCTGGATGTGCTAGTTGCCATTGCCAAATCTTAATTACTTCCCAGACCTTCTATAAGGCCACATGCTATGTAGGTTTTTTTCATTTGTGGCAGAGCATGATGATACTGAGAAAACAGTTGATGCTTAATAAAACTGTGAAAAAATCTACTTGCTGATATATATTTGTAAGTGATCTGGCTTTTTTTTTTTTTCTTTTTGAGATGGAGTCTCACTCTGTCACCCAGGCTGGAGTGCAGTGGTGCGATCTCGGCTCACTGCAAGCTCTGCCTCCTGGGTTCATGCCATTCTCCTGCCTCAGCCTCCTGGTGGCAGGGACTATAGGTGCCTGCCACCACACCGGGCTAATTTGGCATTTTTAGTAGTAATGGGGTTTCACCGTGTTAGACAGGATGGTCTCGATCTCCAGACCTCATGATCCTCCCGCCGTGGCTTCCCAAAGTGCTGGGATTATGGGCGTGAGCCACCGTACCTGGCAATCTGGCTTTTTAATGTTTTTTTTTTTTTAAATCCTGACATCAGTACTTGGGTATTACAATTCCAGCTTGAATTATGGTGCCATTTGGTTTCATGGTAATTTATCAGAAACATTCAAAGTCAGATAACTTTCTGGGATTTATTAATTAGCCTCAGAGGCAGCCACAAAGTTGCAAACTGTATTATAAAGTTAGTGAAACAATCTGGACTTTCTAGGGCAAGAACAGTCAGGACTTTCTAGGGCAAGAGAAATTAGTACCATTAGTAAAGGCTCAAGAGGGGACTCGGAGGGAGAAGAAATACTAATTAACATTGGCCAGTGTTCTAGTGTCTAATTAGAAGGCAACACAATTCTAAAGGCTTAATTAATCTGTTAATTTAGGAATTGCATCCTGAAATACCAAGTGCCATAGTTAATGACTTTAGTTTGTTAAATGAACTGGTGAGGGAGGATTTTTTCTTTTTAAAGTCAGTTGTTTCAAAATCTTAGCTTTGTAAAATTAAAAAAAAAAAAAAAATTCCAGAATGAAACAAATTAACCCATTTATGCCCAAGGTTAAATTTTTTTTTGTGAGAAGCCAGACCTTGGCAATGACCTTGAGCAGTAAGATATATGTAACTCCCACAAGCTTAGCGTTCCAATAATGGGATACTAGGCATAAATGGATTAATTTTCCAGATCATCTTCCTGTTAATTTATGAAAGCTGAATTTTGGTCATTTTTCCCTCCTTTTCTACTTTTCTATTGAAGAAACAGACGGAGTTGCTGAAACTGTCAAGTACTCAGCAATTAGAGAGAAGGAGGTAAAGCCCAAAAGCCTTATTGGCATATAATTTCCTGCACAGGCTTCTCCCTCACCACCTAGACCTGCTTTGTTTTACATAATGCCTCTTGCTTTTGAGACTCCAGCCTTCTCATTCCTTGGAAATGCCATATGCCCTGCTGCTATGAGGCCTTTGCTTACATTGCTTCCTATGCCTCTACCCTTTGATTGATATCTATCTGTCTTCTAGGTCTCTGCTCAATTATATTACTTCCTCCTGGACCCTCTGCACTAGGCAGACCCCCTGGATAAAAGCACTTGAAGCATCACATTCTTTAGTAGACTTCTTATAATTGTAATTTTACAGTTATTGATAGGATTTGATGAGTTGAACCCTCCTGCTAAATCAAGCCCCATATTTTTAACAACAAATATATTGAAGGGTCCAGCACAAGCCTGATACTTAGGGACCCAGTGAATACTTGAATGAATGAGAGTACGCATAAATGAAAGGGACCGGGGCTGTGTATAATCTGTTACTCTCCAGCCCTGGTTCCTTTTTCCCCACTTCCCCACTTTCCCCTTTTACCTTGTCTCCCCAGATGAGGATCAATAGCAAAGATACTTAACAGTCCTGGGTATAGCTATCTGACTGTAAATTGATCACAAAACACATGAAGCTATGAGTTTAGCAGGTGAGGATAAAAGAAGTTAGCATTGGTTATCTGCTGGATATAAAGTACTTGAGACTGCATAGTCCTGCTCACCCTGAAAAGACCCCATGGGCTTTAGGTACCATGGGTTTAGGTTTCTTAGATGTCGTGTTTGGCTTTCTAGCTGCAGGCTGCTGCTAGGTGACCTTGGTAGCTGCCAGGTCTTAAAGTCTCACTTTTGAGATTTACTTACCTTTTTGGGGTCCTGACTTTGAAAATTACCAAAGTGATTTCTGATCTATAGAGCAATTAGGAAAAGTAAGAAAAAGAAAGATCATGTGAAATTTCCTCAGCTGAAGGGGAGACTCCCAATGTTTAGTACATATAGTCTAATTCCATTTCCCATGCAGATGTCAGGCTTAAAAGAATTGAACCTACAGTAGGCCGGGCGTGGTGGCTCACACCTGTGATCCCAGCACTTTGGGAGGCCGAGATGGGTGGATCACGAGGTCAGGAGATCGAGACCATCCTGGCTAACATGGTGAAACCCCGTCTCTACTAAAAAATACAGAAAAATTAGCCAGGCATAGTGGCAGGTGCCTGTAGTCCCAGCTACTCGGGAGGCTGAGGCAGGAGAATGGCGTGAACCAGGGAGGCGGAGCTTGCAGTGAACCGAGATCGCGCCACTGCACTTCAGCCAGGGCGACAGAGCGAGACTCCCATCTCAAAAAATAATAATAATAAATAAATAAATAATTGAACCTACAAAAAATCAGCTATTCCAAATTAACCAACCATTGAACTTTTCAGTGTATTTCTTTCTGTTCTTGTTTTGTTTTTTAACTTTAACTTTTTCTAGATGACTGTATGTGTGTGTGTGTATTTGCATTTGCAGCCTACTTTTTTTCTTAATGTGAACTTATTTAACCCGTCTTTGAGACTTTTGTGAACTTAATTTTTTTGTTCTTAAACCATATCATAATTTATTTAATCTCCCAATATTTATGAAATGTTTCATAAATAACATAAATGTTTCATAAATAAATAGTAAACTTCAGAGAGAAACCACAAGTGCTAAGAAAATGTAGCACCTAGCATCAGTAGTTTCATATTTTGCCACGTTTGCTTGAAAGGTGCCAACCCCGCATATTTGTCCTTGACTCTAATCATTTTGGGTGGGGATTCCTTGGTATCTCTGCCTTTTTATTCTTTTTTTATTTTTGAGACAGGATCTCCCTCTATTGCCCAGATTGGAGTTCAGTGGTGCAAACAGCTCACTGCAGCCTCAAACTCCTGGGCTCAAGCCGTCCTCCTACCTCAGCCTCCCGAATAGCTGGCTGGGACCACAGGTGTTCACCACCATGCCTGGCTAACTTTTTATTCTTTTTCCCTAGAGAAGAGATTTCATTTTTATCCCTTATAGATAACCTTTATTGTGTAGTTGTTCTTTTCCTCATTGACTATTACGTATGAATGTTTGTGTGTGTTTATGTGAAAATAAAATCAGGCCTCCATGGAATTGTGGGTCTATTTCTGTCCTCTACTGTTTGTTTTGTTTGTCTGCTATCTGCCAGTATCATAATCTTAAATACTGCAGATTTCTGATGTCTTACTAGGGCAAGTCCCCATATTCTCTTTATTCAGAATTGTCATGGTTATCAGTCTTTGGCTTTTTACTTTTCTGTGTGAATTTGAGGATTATCTTTTACTTACTTATTTTTTTCGAGATGGAGTTTCAGTCTTATTGCCCAGACTGGAGTGCAATTGCGCTATCTTGGCTCACTGCAACCTCCGCCTCCCAAGTTTAAGCGATTCTCCTGCCTCAGCCTCCTGAGTAGCTGGGATTACAGGCGCCCGCCACCACACCCAGCTAATTTTTATATTTTTAGTAAAGATGGGGTTTTGCCATGTTGGCCAGGCTAGTCTCAAACTGCTGATGGCAGGTGACCCCAAAGTGCTGGGATTATAGGCGAGAGTCTCCCAAAGTGCTGGGATTACAGGTGTGAGCCACTGCCCCCGGCAGGATTATCTTACTATATTGTGCCACAGAATATTTTATTAGCATTTGATTGGAATTGCATAGAATTATAAATTTGGTATTTGTGACTTTCTGCTGGAAATCATGATACCATGAACATTCTGATGTTTGCATTTATGATAATTTTCATTGGAGCTAAATTTCAAGAAGTAGAATGTTGGGTTAGAGGATATGATCATTTAAAAACAACATTGATCAGATTGGCAGATACTTAAAGATGAGTGGACAGGAGCCATTGCTGGCAAAGATTTGGGTAATGGGCACTTGAGTATGCTGCTGGTGACAGGGAATTCTACACATTTGTGCATAGAATCTGGTAATGGCTATTAAGATTTATTTATTCCCTCTCTAGGTAAAATCCCTCTCTAGGTAAAAAGAATAAATAAATAAATAACCAGTTTCAGCCAGGCACAGTGGCTCACACCTGTAATCCCAGCACTTTGGGAGGCCAAGGCTGACGGATCACTTGAGGTCAAGGAGTTTGATACCAGCCTGGCCAACATGGTGAAACCCCCTCTCTACTGAAAAAAAAAAATGCAGGCCAGGCACGGTGGCTCACACCTGTAATCCCAGCACTTTGGGAGGCTGAGGCGGGTGGATCACGAGGTCAGGAGATCAAGACCATCCTGGCTAACACGGTGAAACCCCATCTCTACTAAAAATACAAAAAATATTAGCTGGATGTGGTGGCGGGGAGGCTGAGGCAGGAGAATGGCATGAACACAGGAGGTGGACCTTGCAGTGAGCCAAGATGGCGCTACTGCACTGCAGCCTGGGTGACAGAGCAAGACTCCGTCTCAAAAAAAAAAAAGGCAAAAACAAATTAGCTGGGCATGGTGGTACGCGCCTGTAATCCCAACTACTCAAGAGGCTGAGGCAAAAGAATCGTTTGAGCCTGGGAGGTGGAGGTTGCAGTGAGCCAAGATCGTGCCACTGCACTCCAGCTTGGGTGACAGAGCTAGACTCTGTCTCTAAATAAATAAATAAATAAGCAGGAAGGGTAGGAGAGCTCTAAATATGTGCACGTGTTTGCTTATATTTGTGTTAAGAGGCTCAGGAAACGAGCATACACACCAGGCTTAAATTGGGTATTCCAAGGATCAGGCTGGGGGTAGGGAGGGAACTAGTTTAAAATATTTCTCTTTTACATGTGCCTTTATATTGACTTAAAATTTTAAAAATTGAGATAGAATTCACATACCATAAAATTCACTCCTTTAAAAAGTATACAGTTTGGTGGTTTTTAGTGTACTCATAAAGTTTTATAATCACAGCCACTAATGCCAGAAGATTTTCATCAGTTCATTTATATTGACTTTTTATTTCTTTCTTCTTAAGAAATTTTAATTTCATTTCATTTTAGTTTTGAGATAGGGTCTCACTTTGTTACCCAAGCTGGAGTGCAGTGGTTCGATCAGGGCTTACTGCAGCCTTTACCTCCCAAGCTCAAGAGTTTCTCCTGACTCAGCCCCACAAGTAGCTGGAATTACAGGTGCGCACCACCACACCTGGCTAATTTTTCTATTTTTTGTAGAGATGAGGTCGCACTATGTTGCCGAGGCTGGTCTTGAACTCGTAAGCTCAAGTGATCCCCTCGCCTCAGTCTCCAAGAGTGCTGGGCTTACAGGCATGAGCCACTGCACCTGGCCTATACTGACTTTTTATAACATGCGTGTTGTACTTTGGTAGTTTTTAAAACATAAAAATAATTTTAAAAACCAAGAATCACAGTGATCTGGCAGAGCAGTGGGTCTGTTCTGGAAAAGAGAGTCTTGCCTACCCATGCTCTCAGGGTCAGTTAAGTGCTCAGCCTTTCTGGCAAGTCAGTGGTAGATTTTTCTCTCTGCTTTCATACAAATGGGATAATAAGCATTTATCAACCATTTTAAGCAACTGAATGAAAATAAGT
Source organism: Macaca thibetana thibetana (assembly GCF_024542745.1). Classification (NCBI taxonomy): domain Eukaryota; kingdom Metazoa; phylum Chordata; class Mammalia; order Primates; family Cercopithecidae; genus Macaca; species Macaca thibetana. The sequence goes on from NC_065586.1 coordinate 42,719,057, forward strand.
TTTGCCTTTACCATTTTACTTGTTCAAAATCCTAAAGTTCTTGTTTCCTAGTTGATAAATTATACCAGTTAACATTCTCCGTAACCTGGGGCGAGAATACTGTATCATTGCCCATCAACATTATTAAGTTAAATGAAAAGGTGTGAAAACTGATATCATACTGTTTTTGCAGCTCTTGGTTTACAATGAGGTTAAAGTTTCATCATGTTTCCTAGTCATTTGTATTTAAAATTTTTTTTTTTTTTTTTTGGTGAATGGACTACTCTTTGTTGTTTGTCCATGACCCACTGTTACGGACACCCACTAGTAGTAGTCTCAGCCCTTTGTTGAATAACCATCTCCTTCCCCATCTTTGTCCTTAGTTACTTCATGTTTAATTCTTATATTGTGATTTATGTCCAATGAGATGCTGACCTTTTAACATTGAGTTTGCTTCCATATTTAGCGTGTATACGATGAAGAAGTGGAGGAGCCAGTACTCAAGGCTGAGGCAGAAAAAACAGAGCAGGTACTTGTATGATATCACTCTTCAGCTGAGTTTCTGACTTTGAAAAGTGTGATGGAGATCGATGTGTTTTGTGGGAGCTGGGGGATGGTGGGCGGGGGTGGGAAAGGGAGGGACTGCTCCTGATAGCAGCCTAAGAGGGGATTCTTTCTTTTGTTTCTGAAATGTAGTGTATTAACTAATACAGAGATCAAATCCTTGAATTCTGGTATAAGAATAGAGTAGAAGTCAGCAAACTTCTTCTGTAAAGGGCCAGATAGTAAATGTTACAGATTTGGAGGGTCACAGAGGTCATTTTTTTCCTGTGGCTTCCTGAATTACAGATGGACCAACCTTCTTCCTGAGGTCCCCACACCAGAGCCCAAAACATAGCTTAAGAGGTTCTGGGTCACACTGACTTCTTAGCACTCCAGCGGAGATTCCTTTTTCTTCCACTCAGGGAGGCACATGGACTGTGAATAAGTTTATTATTGGAGTACCTTTGAATTTGTTCTCATTTATTCAGAAAATATGGATTACCTGTGAAGGCTGGCGCTTTGTCAGCAATTATTACTTGTAACAGATGAAGCTGTTAGACTAGGAAAAGGGTATTCGAAACCAGCTATCGTTTTGCCTGTTGCCAGCATTAAAAAAAAAAAAAAAGTTATTTTATTTTTTATTTAAAAAAAAATTTTTTTTGAGATGGGGGCTCTCTGTCGCCCGGGCTGGAGTGCAGTGGCACATAATCGGCTCACTGCAACCTCTGCCTCCTGGGTGCAAGTGATTCTCCTGGCTCAGCCTCCTGAGTAGCTGGTACTACAGACGTGTGCCACCACCTCACCTGGCTAATTTTTTTGTATTTATGTAGAGACAGGGTTTCGCCATGTTGGCCAGGCTCGTCTCAAACTCCTGACCTCAAGTGATCTGCTCGCCTTGGCCTCCCAAAGTGCTAGGATTACAGGCATGAGCTACCATGCCCAGCAGATTGTTTTATTTTTAATAGAACTCAAGGATTTGCTAGCCATTTAAGTGCAGTAGTATCTGGTTATACCAATTCAGGGTTTAATTAGAAGGTGATAGGTATTTAGTGAACTATTTTTAAAAACCGCTATATATTTCATACACATTTTCACAAACTCAGTACAATATTAGCTATTCAACTCAGAATCAAGCATGTATCCAAGTAGAAAAATACACAACCAAGATAAAAAAAGTTCAGTTGGAAAGACTTCAGTACTTGAGATAAAAGACTAAAATACTCAAAGTTTTTTTTGCCTTTGGCCCTCAGAACAACCTTCTAGAATATTTGTGAGGGGGTGGAAATGACGCTAAATATTTTTCGGTATTTCTCACAACGGCACACTTGTGTCTGCGGGGACTGCCACTGAGAGCTGCTGTTGCAGGAAGAGGACACCTGAGGGAGATTCTCAGCCTGTTGGGGATATGAACAAACCTTTTTTCTTGAGTGGGGCATTGTTGTAGGGTATACACAGAATACACCAGAGATGAAAATGACCCCTTTTGATGTAGGACAGATTTATAAAATAATTGTAATTGTCCAATTTTTTTTTTTTTTTTGTCTTTTTAAACTGGTAATTGAAAAATGAGACCTCTGTGACCTTCCTTCTAAGTCTTAACACCTAAAATTACCCAAGGGATAACCAGGGCTTGTGGGATAGTCATGGTGAGTCTGAGAGTCTAGGCCCTCCAGCAGTGGGGAAACAGCGTGCATTCACTGTTAGGATACTTCTCCACACAGTAGTTGCACCTCTGCTTTTGTAGACAATGACCCTGGAGCTCTGGAACCTTGGGTAGTTTGATGCATGTCCAGAAAGGTGCAAACTTGGGATTTAAAACTTGCAGTCTTACTCCAAAGTCTGTGTCAAGGCCTTCAGCAGAATTTGACTTTGTTAACATTTTTAAATAAGTTTTTTTGGAGCTTGAGGCTAGGCTTTAGAGAACATTCACAGTATTCTCTTGGGGTGGTATCAGTATGTTGGAGATCCATATTGCACGGTATTTATTTTGTAGGAGAAGACTCGGGAGCAGAAAGAAGTGGATCTCATTCCTAAAGTCCAGGAGGCTGTGAACTATGGCTTACAAGTATTGGACAGTGCCTTTGAGCAACTTGATATCAAAGCAGGAAACTCAGACTCTGAGGAAGATGATGCTAATGGGCGAGTGGAACTGATCCTTGAACCAAAGGTGAAGACATTCAACTTAAATATTTATTGCACACCTGTTATGTTTGGGCTGTGTTACTTGGGCACACGATTAGTAAGTGATGGACTTAACCTCTGGGATGTGAGTATGTCATTTAGTAGTGTCACATTGACTCCACCAGAAAGACACTTTACCCGAGCACTGATGGAGTACTTGTGAGGTGCAAGGCAACATGTCAAGTTGGGGGTGCAAAGATGCAGAGCATGGCCTCTACTCTCAAGGTGTGTGTTGCAGTTTGGTGGGAGTGAGGAGACATTCATATGAGTAACCATTGTAAATGCCCTGAGAGAGAACTGACTTCCAGCTGGAACTTTGGGGCAAAGATGATATTTGAATTGGGGTTTGAAGGGTGGGGAGGCTCAAGAGAGATAGAGTGTTGGGAACCTGAAATTATGTAGCTTGGACTAAGGAAGACTGCAGAAGAGCTGAAAGGCATTTGGGTTGTTTCCGGTTTGGGCAATTATTAAATACAAATGAAGCTGCTGTGAGCATTCATGTCCAGGCTCCTTCATAGCCTAGTGAGTGTTGGTTGCTTGACTAAGACTTTCTCCCACGTTGTTCAGAGAGATAATTGGGGCAACACAGAGTCTCTCAGTAGTGAACACGAAGTTACCACGGTGATTTATAGGAAGAGGCCTTGTGACACATAAGGCCTTCCAAATTAAAACATGCCACAGAACCAAACTCTTTTTTTTTTTTTTTTTTTTTTTTTTTTTTTGAGACGTAGTTTCACTCTGTCCTCTAGGCTAGAGTGTGTGGTGCAATCTCAGCTCACTGCAACCTCCGCCTCCTGGGTTCAAGCGATTCTCCTGCCCCAGCCTCCCTAGTAACTGGGACTACAGGCACCCACCACCATACCCAGCTAATTTTTGTAGTTTTAGTATAGACAGGGTTTCACCATGTTGGCCAGGCTGGTCTTGAACTCCTGACCTCAGGTGATCCGCCTGCCTTGGCCTTCCAAAGTGCTGGGATTACAGACATGAGCCACCGCACCTGGCCTGAACAAAACTCTTCTAGTCATTCTTTAGCTGAACATTTCTCATCCAGTTTGAGCTTTGCTGAGTCACACCAAATTGAAGCAGATCATTTGGCACTGACCGGTACACTTGCTGCTTGGATTTTCACTGTATGTCTTTAAAATTCAGCAGTGGACTCTGGGAAATGTGTTGCCTGGACCACATGTGATACTTCCAAGACAGATAGCACTTTCTCTCTTTTTTTTCCCCTGGCAGAGAAAGTTGTGGAGGTACACTTTTCTTTTGTAGGAGGATCTGGGGATGTCTTCTGAGTCAGTGAGAATTAGTCCAAATTCACGCTGTCTTTGCCTTATACTCCATTGGTTGCTGTGACGTCATTGAACCTTTACATTAACCTTCCCAATCTTTCTGTTGTGTGAAGCATCAGAATTATTCTCCCCTGCCCCAGGGTCCTTTGACAAGGAAGAGAGATCATTGCCGAAGGGCAGTGCCTCACAGGGGACAGCATTTCCTTCAGCAGTGGAGGTAGGAGGCTGTACAAGAGTGGAGCACTTTCTTGACCCTTGACCCTTTTTTTTTTTTTTTTGAGACAGTTTCACTCTTGTTGCCCAGGCTGGAGTGCGGTGGTGCAATCTCGGCTCACTGCAGCTTGTCTCCTGGGTTCAAGCAATTCTCCTGCCTCAGCCTTCCAAGTAGCTGGGATTACAGGCGTGCGCCACGACACCTGGCTTATTTTTGTATTTTTTAGTAGAGATGAGGTTTCACCATGATGACCAGGCTGGTCTTGAACTCCTGACCTCAAGCGATCCACCCACCTCAGCCTCCCAAAGTACTGGGATTACAGGTGGGAGCCACTGCATCCGACCGACTCTAAATTTTTAACGTGCGTTTGGTGTGGGACTGACAGGAGAAGATGGCTGACATGGGCAGATCTCCAGCATGTGCTGTTGGGGCCACAGTCTCCTGCACCTCACTCTGTTTTCTCATCTGGTCTTATTTTACCAACTTCACTTTTCCAAATTCAACAGTGTGGAACCATTAGGGGGTATTGTTCTTCTGTTTCTTGGGTTACAATTTTTTTTTTTTTTTTGAGACAGAGTTTCACTCTTGTTGCCCAGGCTGGAGTGCAGTGATGTGATGTTGACTCACTGCAACCTCTACCTCCTGGGTTCAAGAGATTCTCCTGTCTCAGTCTCCTGAGTAACTGGGATTACAGGTGTGCACCACCACACCTGGCTAATTTTTTGTATTTTCGGTAGATACTGGGTTTTACCATGTTGGCCAGGCTGGTCTCAAACTCCTGACCTCAAGTGATCCACCTGCCTCAGCCTCCCAAAGTGCTGGGATTGCAGGCATGAGATTGCCCGGCCTAATCTATCTTTATGTTTATATATATATATAATTTATATATATATGTATAATCTCATTAGTACTATCTTTTTAGAGGACGGCTCGCCAGAATGTTCAGTTTCTTTCCTTGGTCCTCCTCTTGGACCTTATAATAGGAGGTTGTACCCTTTTCCCTGTTTGCTTGCTGCTGATAAACTTTTGGTAGGCTTTTGCCATTTTTGTTAAGTTTTGTTAATTAGGCCCTTGGGGAGGGAGATTCTGTGTGATTCAGCTTTACTTCGGCATGTTTTTTTTTTTTTTTGAGATGGAGTTTCGCTCTTGTTGCCCAGGCTAGAGTGCAGTGGCGCTATCTCAGCTCACTGCAACCTCTGTTTCCTGGGTTCAAGTGATTCTCCTGCCTCAGCCTCCCGAGTAGCTGGGATGACAGGTGCCCGCCAACTTGCGTGGCTAATTTTTTTGTGTTTTTAGTAGAGACGGGGTTTCGCCATGTTGGCCAGGCTGGTTTCAAACTCCTGACCTCAGGTGATTCACCCGCCTCAGCTTCCTGAAGTGCTGGGATTACAGGCGTGAGCCATGGTGTCCGGCCTTACCTCCTTGGCATCTTTACCTAGGATTTGACTTTTTTAAAAAATCAGTGAAAAACGTAATTTTTTTTTTTAACTTTTAGTCCTGCTGTGTTTCTTATTCACCTTCGTTATGTAGCTTGTTTAGGATAGTCAGATGGAACAGGGTATCAGGTGGCACATGTAAGTTTGTTTTCAGCTGAAACATTTGATAGTTTATTCCTTTCATGATGTACAGGATCTATACATTGATCGTCCTTTGCCATATCTCATCGGGTCAAAGCCGTTCATGGAACAAGAAGATGTAGGTCTTGGAGAGCTGTCCAGTGAAGGTACTTTTCTTCACCAAGTACTTTTGTTCCTTTACATTTATTTTTTATTTTAAAATAATTTCAAATTTTACATTAAAGTTTCAAGAATAGTTCAAAGAACTCTCATATACCCTTCACCTGGGTTTACCAGTTAATATTTCACCACATTTGTTTTATTGTTCTTTACATATACATAATATTTTGTCTTGAACCTATTAGGGAGACATCATGCTCATGCCATGTTACTTCTAAATGTTTCTCTGTGTGTTCTTTTTTTCTTTTCTTTTCTTTTCTTTTCTTTTTTTTTTTTTTTGAGACGGAGTCTTGCTTTGTCGCCCAGGCTGGAGTGCAGTGGTACGATCTTAGCTCACTGCAACCTCGGCCTCCCAGGTTTAAGCGATTTTTCTGCCTCAGCCTCCTGAGTAGCTGGGACCACAGGTGTGCACCACCACGCCTGGCCAATTTTTGTATTTTTAGTAGAGACGGGGTTTCACCATATTGGCCAGGCTGGTCTTGAACTCCTGACCGCATGATGCACCTGCCTTGGCCTCCCAAAGTGCTGGGATTATAGGCATGAGCCACTGGACCCGGCTCTTTTTCTTTTTCTTTTTTTTTTTTTTTTTTGAGCTGGAGTTTCTTCTGGTCACCCAGGCTGGAGTGCAATGGCGTGATCTTGGCTCACTGCAACCTCCGCCTCCTGGGTTCAAGCAATTCTCCTACATCAGCCTCCTGAGTAGCTGGGATTACAGGCACCCGCCACCACGCCTGGCTAATTTTTGTATTTTTAGTAGAGATGAGGTTTTACCATGTTGGGCAGGTTGGTCTTGAACTCCTGACCTCAGGTGATCCTCTGTGTGTGTTTTCTAAGAACAAGGACATCTCTTGTGTAACCACAGTAGAATTACAAAGCCAGGATATTTTCCTGGACATAAGGGTATCATCCAGTCTGCTGCTATGTTCACATTTTGCCATTTGTCCCAGTGACGCCCTTTTCAGTCTCTCTCTTTTGTTCTCTGGTCCAGGACTCAATCCAGGACCAGCCACCACATTTAGTTGTCAAATCTCCAGTTATGTTTTAGTCTGATGCCATTTCTCAGCCTTTCTTTGCTTTTTATGACCTTGACACCTTTAAAGAGTACAAGCAAGTCTTTTTTTTATTTGTAATGAATAATTTTTTGGGAGGGAGATACTTCAAGACTACATAAATATGTAATTCCTCACCATAATGAAGACACTTTCGATTCCAGTAAGTGGGTATAGATGGTTTTATCAAGATCTCTGTGATGCTGTTGTATGGTGGTTTGTGATTTTGAGCTAAGGACATTTTCTTGTGAATATTGGTGTGGTGACCCTTGTCTCTCTTCTCAACAGAAGGCTCTGTGGGCAGTGATCGTGGCAGCATTGTGGACACTGAGGAAGAGAAAGAAGAGGAGGTAAGGGCTGTTTGGTATGACCAGGTCACAGTGGGCAGCAAACTTAAGATGGGCCTAGCAGGCTGAGTAAATAGCATAACTGTGAATTCGTGATCTGCTTCTGTAAAGCTTTTAACAGTGATAGAAGCCACATTCTGATTATTTTTTCCCAAGGGTTAGATTTCCTTTTTGTCTTATGTACAATAATAAGGAAAGCTGCTTTAATCTCTTTCACTATTATCCTCTCTCCTACCTTCCACCAAATATCTCTTTCACCCAATGTATTTTTGAGAAGGGCAACTTAGATGTTTTGGTGGAATCTCTTCCTAGGATATAGTCTTAGAGTATATTCTGTCTTTAAATAATTCTAAGGAAAAAAAATCTACATTTAGAATTTTTGTAAACCATAAAACCTAGAGCAGGATATACTGAAAGCAACCACTTACATTCTATTTTGCTGCTGCCTCTAGCGCCTTCATGTCCACAGAGCATAATCTCATTCCCTTGCCTAGAGTTTGAGGTTGTGGGCCTTGACTACAGTTGAATCTGTAGTTGTTCTTTAGATGGGATATTCGTTATTGCAGGGGACACATCCATGTTGCAGGAGAGTCCTCGAGTATGGGATTTCCGAAAGGAGACAGTGTTGTGTGTGTGCTTTTCTCTTCCCATTGGTCCCGCTTTCTGCACTCTCCCTCCCCTGCCCTTCTTCCAGTCCTCCAAAGAAAAACCTAACAGCTGGAAATAAGCTTTTCTTAAGTACCTTCGTATAACAAAAGCAGTGCTCATTAGCGGAATCCCTTGCTTTTAGCCACCGATGTAGCACTTTACCAAGCTGCTGTTAGCAAATATTGATGTTCCCTTCTTGGAGCTAATGAAGTAGTTACCCTAATGAGAGGAAGTAGAGACAGTATAGTCCGAAATGTAAAATAACACAAACTGACTTTCAGTAATTTAGTTAAATGTGCAACTCTTACTTTAAATCCAAAGGCAAGAGTTGAAAGTGCAGGTGATGTGAACAAATTGTCAGAGGCATTCAAGTGAACCACAAAAATTACATGTTAACTGGAACAACCCTTCACAATATTGCCAGCTACCCAGCTTATCTGCACCGTGATACTTAAAGTGACCGGTAGTCAATACAAAGAGACAGAGTGTCAGAGCTTTTTCTCCACTTGACATAGAATCAGCCCGCCCCAGAGACTTAGACCTGAAATCATTTCTGTGCTTCTGGGTAAAGTCTGTTTAACAACAAAGCCTTTTTTTCCCCCAAAAGGAGTCAGACGAAGATTTTGCCAATCATAGTGACAATGATCAAAACCGGGTAAGGCTCATGTACTCAAGTGACTTCGTTTTTACATTTTAATTGAAGCATAGTATGTATACTAAAATTCCTTTGGAATGATTTATGACAAAGTAAGGATTTTTTTCATGTATACAATTTATTTTCCTTTAAGCATTTCATGTATTTAGGCTAACTACCTCCTTTGTATATTTTTTTTTCAATTTTGCTTTATAGTTTATTTTTCTTAGAAAACAAAGAAGTAAAAAACAAAATTAGAAAACAGCCTCTAAAAAAAGACTCAGTTACCCAAACTGAACTACTTTGCATGAGTCCCTCTTCTGTTTTAAAATTGGAGACAATCTAGCAGTAACATTAATGAATATTCACAAGATGAAAACTTTGATCCTACTGTCTTAGCACAGTTATCTTAATTTTTGAATATTTGTCTAAGGGCATATTCTTGTCACAGTGTGCATCGTTTATTTTCTGCCGTTTTATGTTAACATTTTATAAATATTTCCTTATTTATTTATTTATTTATTTTTTGAGATGGAGTTTTGCTCCTGTTGTCCGGGCTGGAGTGCAGTGGCATGATCTCAGCTCCCTGCAAACTCCGCCTCCTGGGTTCAAACAATTCTTCTGCCTGAGCCTCCCAAGTAGCTGGCATTACAGGTGCCCACCACCATGCTCGACTATTTTTTTTGTATTTTTAGTAGAGATGGGGTTTCACCATGTTGGCCAGAGTGATCTTGAACTTCTGACCTCAGGTAATCCACCCACCTTGGCCTCCCAAAGTGCTGGGATTACAGGCATGAGCCACCACACCTGCAAAATAGCCTTTGCAGTTTGCATTGTAAACTTCTATACTTTTAAACATACTGAATATGATACTGTCATGGTCTCTAAATGTATAAGGGAAAGAGTTTATTTCTAGAGTTGTACTTTTGATGTGATAATGTATTCAGTATTTTCTTTTTCTTTTTTCTTTTTTTTTTTTTTTTTTTTTTTTTGAGACAGAGTCTCGCTCTGTTGCCTAGGCTGGAGTGCAGTGGTGTGATCTCAGTTCAGTGCAGTCTCCGCCTAAAGGGTTAAGCAATTCTCATCCCTCAGCCTCCCTGAGTAGCTGGGACTACAGGTGTGTGACACCATGCCCAGCTAATTTTTTGTATTTTTAGTGGAGTCAGGGTCTTCCCATGTTTTCCAGGCTGGTCTTGAGCTCAGGCAGTCTGCCCACCTCACCCTCCCAGAGTACTGGGATTACAGGTATGAGCCACCATGCCCAGCCAATATTTTTATATATAGAAATCCTTTGCTTCTGTGAACTGTTTCTTCAGAATAAGGTGCTATAGACTTACGTTAATAACTTAATGTCTGGTGGACATTCTCCATTAAGTATTATGCATGTTGATTCTCCTACAATCTCATCAGTGGGGTGATTAAATATTTTTTAGTTAAAAATTTGCATTTGAATTTCATAACTGGGAAATATTTTTTTCACAAAAATGTTTAACTATCAAATGATGGATTTTACACTTTCTGGTTGGTACTGTATTTTCCTGGTTGTATTCATAAATGTTGATCTTTATAATTTTAATGATCAGTCTTCACAGGATATTTGTTTCTGTGGAATTTCCTATTAAGATCTGTAAATACAAAGAGTTTTTCTTTTCCTTCTTTTTTTTTTTTTTTTTGAGATGGAGTCTCTCTCTGTTACCCAGGTTGGAGTGCAGTGGCACGATCTTGGCTCACTACAACCTCCACCTCCTGGGTTCAAGTGATTCTTGTGCCTCAGCCTCCCACGTAGCTGGGATTATAGGCATGCGCCACCATGCCCAGCTAGTTTTTATATTTTTAGTGGAGACAGGGTATCGCCATGTTGGCCAGGCTGGTGTTGAACTGCTGACCTTAGGTGATACACCTGCCTCAGCCTCCCACAGTGTTGGGATTACAGGCATGAGCCACCACGCCGAGCCACAAACAGTTTTTCGAATACAGTACAGTATAGTGAGTAAAAGCACTAGCTTATGCAACAGGTTGGTTTTGTGTGCTGCAGCTAACCTCAAAGTTGTAAGGATTAAATTAGATAATAAAGTGCTTTTAGTAACATGCCTGGCACAGTTCGTTGATTCAGACATTGAGAAAAAAATTTTTAAATTATGCATAGTAGTGTGTACCTTTGGAAAAATTAGAACTTAACAGATAAGGCTAAGTTTGAGCCTTCTAGTCCTTTCCTTCGCTGCATACTCTTCAGAGGTAACTGGGATCGTGCTCTGGGAGCATATCTTTCCAAGTCCGTTTCTTTGCTTTCATAAATACATCTGTTTCCATAGAAATGCTGTCGTGTTTGCAGAGGGGGCGTGGTATCATCCTGGATTTGTTATTCTGCTGATTGTTACAGCTTTTACCTTTTAACTATTATTCAGTATTCTTACTAAGGTAAGACTATGCTGATTTTGTTTATATTTCTCTAGTAAAAGGCTGTGCGCGGTGGCTCATGCCTGTAATCCCAGTGTTTTGGGAAGCCAAGGCGGTCAGATCACCTGAGGTCAGGAGTTTGAGACCAGCCTGGCTAACATGGTGAAACCCTCTCTCTACAAAAATACAAAAATTAGCCAGGCGTGGTGGCAGGCACCTGTAAGCCCAGCTACTCAGAGGGCTGAGGCAGGAGAATGGCTTGAACCTAGGAGGCGGAGGTTGCAGTGAGTCGAGATCACGCTGATGCACTCCAGACGGGGTAACAGAGCAAGACTCCATCTCAAAAATGTGTGTGTGTATATATATGTGTGTGTGTGTGTGTATATATATATATATATATATATATATATATATATATATATTTTTTTTTTTTTTTTAAATTTAGATTCGAAGTAAATGTTGTGTATTATTTGTTCCAGCACATCTTTTGCTTCATGACTTGCTGCATCATGATTATGATTATTATTTTTAAAAGCTGTTACCTTTTTGAAGGAGGAGCCTAAAGGCTGACAGTATCTCTTTAGCTTAATAACTAGTAGTTCTAATTTGGTATTTTATACTCTTAGCACACCACACAAATGAGTGATGAGGAAGAGGATGATGATGGCTGTGACCTTTTCGTTGACTCCGAGAAGGAGGAGGAAGATATTGAGGACATTGAAGAAAATACTAGACCTGTAAGGAAGACTGGAGTTGCTATCCCTTGGCAGGGTTTTAGAACCAATGACTTGTTTCTTTTATTGTCACTTACTTTGTACCTCTCTCATTTTTGCATATTTGTCATTTCATTTCCACTTTGGAAAATAATGGCAACCTTCTCAAATTGCCTCACAAGTACCACTTTCTTGTCCAGATATTATGGTTTTATGAGTCAGATCATTCAGAATATGTCTGGTTCCAGAGTTTGAAGACTGTAGTGGTCCTGTCTCTCTGTCCCTGCACTTTTTTCTTACTTTCTTATTTGGATTTTTAAGTATTAAAGTGAAGTATTAAAAAAATAAGGAAATAAAGAGCATCTCCCTTTGAAGGAACATTTTATGAGTCCTGTTCCTTGGGTGAGCTGTGTAGGGTATATATGTTTAAATTCATTTAATTAAACTGTTTTCTCCTCAGTTCAATTTCTTTGCTCTTGTATACACAACGTTGTTAGATGTCCAAACTTGAAGTGTACTAGTTTGTTACAAAAAAGCAATTCTTTTGATTTCTTCTGCTGTAGAAAAGAAGCAGACCTACATCGTTTGCTGATGAGCTGGCTGCCCGCATCAAGGGGGATGCCGTGGGCCGAGTGGATGAGGAGCCTACAAGTGAGCCCCAGACGCACTGACGGGGAGTCGGGGAGGTGTAGTGCAGGGCCCTCTGCTGGCTTCATCAAAGGCGGATTTCCCTTTTTATTAGTAATCACTATGGCAGAAGAGGCTTAAATTGTAGCGCTTATTCCTTTTTTGGTTAATGGACTCCTTTTGATAACTAAACACTGTGGACCCACAAGAAAAACGTACATGTACACATGTAGATAACACTTTACATATAATTTCAGGGGATTAATGGAAACCAGAGAACCATGGGTAACAACTTAAGAATTCCTGTCTGAATATTTACTCCTATATTTTGAACAAATAAGAATGTGCTACATAGCATATTCTAGTTATATAACAGAGTAGAAAGATAACATAATAATTCCTTCAACAAATACAATCCTGTTATGCACATGAGCCTGGTATGAAAGCAGAAGCCTTCTGCCGTACAGAGAGACTCTTGAGTGCCCACTGTGGGCAGGGCAGGGGGTTCAGTGCTCTAGTGGAGCTGAGATGAAAGGCAGATGTCTTGCTCTTAGCTGTGAGTTATGAGGATGACAGATGTGGAAAGAACCAGGATGTGTATACTGAGGGAGGACTTAGTACTATTAAAACTGTGAACTATTCTTCAAGCCTTATCCTCAGGAGAAGCAAAACCCCGGAAGACACTCAAAGAGAAGAAGGAAAGAAGAACTCCTTCAGACGGTGGGCCTTTTCCCTCAATTTTGTTATTTTAGGAGCCCTTTGACTCAAGATTGTTGCTTACATAAATCATAAAGTACTGCTTTACATGCTGTTTTCCCTCTGACAAGTGGGTCTGTCTCCATTTACTTTGCTAAAGCCCCTGGGCTGGGCGCAGTGGCTCACGCCTGTAATCCCAGTGCTTTGGGAGGCCGAGGCGGCCAGATCACGAGGTCAGGAGTTTAAGACCAGCCTGACCAACATAGTGAAACCCCGTTTCTACTAAAAATACAAAAAATTAGCTTGGCGTGGTGGCAGGTGCCTGTAGTCCCAGCTACTTGGGAGTCTGAGGCAGGAGAATCGCTTGAACCTCGGAGGCAGAGGTTGCAGTGAGCCTTGATCACGCCACTGCATTCCAGCCTGGGTGACAGTGCGAGACTCGGTCTCAAAAACAAACAAAAGCCTCGGAAGGCATGTTTTGGAGTGCTGGGAGGAGATGTGGGTGTGGGGTAAAAATTCCTGTAGAGATTTGATTTATTAGATTTTACAGCAATCATTTCTTGTCTTTCTAGAATTCTTTAGAAGTATAGAAACTTAGGGATCTCTAGCTTTTGTTTTCAATAAAGGGTACACCAGGCCTTTTCCTATTGAACAGCCATGTCCATTACATTTCACTTGTCCCTGTGTCAGTCTGCAGATCCCTTTGTTTAGTCTGCCCTTCCTTCCCCCAGATTTGTGGGGAAATGGGTCTTGAATGTGACATCTGACCTGAATGCTTGCTTCAGGGTAAATCTAGATCCAGGGTGCTGACCTAGAGAATGAATGCTGTCTGCTGCAGACATTGACAGACTTGAGAGTGGAGGCCCAGAGAACCTTTTGAGTGTGTCAGTGGACTGTGCCAGGGGTTTAGTGTGAAATTCGTCAGACTGCCTCACGCTTTGTTAAATAGGGTCAGATAAACTCCATGCTAGTTTGGAGACGTTGCAGATGCCAACCCGGGAATTTGAGTTCTAGACCCATCTTTAATGCTCTCTGCAAAACACTGCTTTCTGTTTGCTAGATGAAGAGGATAACTTATTCACACCCCCCAAGCTGACCGACGAGGACTTCTCACCATTTGGCTCTCGAGGCGGCCTGTTCAGTGGGGGCAAGGGGCTCTTTGATGATGAGGACGAGGAGGTGAGTCCATGGTACCCAGCAACACTCCCTGCAGCTAGCTGTGTCGGGGGTCCGCAGGGAAGAAATAGGCTTTGTTTGTTTACTGGAGGAAAAACAGCTCAGTTGGAAGTTGCTTCTGGTTTCATATTTTGGGACATTTTGAATTAAGAATCACTGAGTGAAAAATACCATATCCTTCTATCCTTTGTTAGGTGAGGAGAAGATGTGCACGTGTTAATGTGAATAATTTACTAGGTGATTGTTTCTTGCCTTATCTGTTGTCTTCCGTGTTTGTTTTTAATTCCTGGACAGGCCTAAATTATTTTAGGATCTGATTTTACCGTAGTTATCACTTTGCAACTGATTTTCTGACAGAGTAGTAAATATGTAGCTTTAAATCTTGTGGGTTACTTTTCCTTAGAAATCCTCAAATGCAGCTATGCTTTCTCCTGGTTTTTTTTAATTCTTTGTCATATACCTTATTACAACCAGAGTGACCTCTTCATGGAAGCCCCCCAGGATCGGCCAGCTGGAGGCTCTGTTAAGGAGGGTAAGCTGGGGCTGGTCAGCTGCGTCTCGGTGTGCAGAGTTCCTTCTCACTAGGAGATGGAACCCCAGGGTTGTTCCCAAGCCTCGTTTCTGTGTTAAGCAGGAAGCTGTTGTTTTTACCTTGGTCCAATTGAAAGTAATTCATCTTCACTAATTGATGTCTTGGAAAAAACAGAGTACCATCTGTAAACCTGTATCACAGTCCTGCCTGTTTGTTAGGAGAGAACTCATAAAAAGTCAGACAAGAAAAGTACCCTAGAGCAGTGTTGAGGATGGTTTTCATTGAATGAAGTTTAATTTCAAGAAACATTTTTAACATTCTCTATAAAAGTTGGAGACCAGTAATTCCCCAACGCAGTGTGCATTAAAATCTTCTGTGCAGTTTTTTTTTTTTTTTTGGTATTTTTAGTAGAGACAGGGTTTCACCATGTTGGACAGTTGGACAGGCGGGTCTTAAACTCCTGTCCTTAAGTTATCACCCACCTTGGCCTCGCAAAATGCTGGGGATACAGGCATGAGCCACTGCACCTGTCCCATTTGTGCAGTTTTTTAAAAACACAAATACAAATATATTTTTTAACATACAAATGTTACTCAATAGGTTTGTGGTAGTTCTCCGGACTTGGGAATTAGTGATTCTAAGTGCCGAGTCTTCCCAGCACCCACATCAGAGCTGGGCCTTGGAGGCCACTCCTTGTGCTTGCTGTGTGAGCTGCTAGCCTGGCTCTGCTCTGCTTTCTGCTGTCCGCGTTTTGGCATCAGTGACTTGCTTGGTTCCCCCCTTTGCTCTTACTGTCTATATTTTTTTACTGACGACTCACCTTTTTGCGGTTCTTTTTTACTTGTTCATTCTCATCCCACTGGAATGGGTAGAGCTGGAACTCTTTGGGGGAGCCCTGGTCGTTCTGTCCCTGCCTCTGCCAGCTGTGTTCACCACCTCCCTTGGTGTCCCCCTGCTGACCCACTGCTGTGACTTGATCACAGTCAGCATGCTCTTCCTTTGGAGTCACAGCTCAGATTTTGTTAATCCCAAGAAAAATGTCCTGACATCGGTAGAGAGGAAAATACTAAAGAATTTTAAGATGGCTTGTTCAGGAAAAATTAGTTTCAAAAGGTCTGGTAGTAGCTGTGTGTTACATTGCACACATTTCAGGAAGAAAATAGCAAGAAAAGTTATTTCCCTTGTGAAATGGTTATCACTTGCTTTCTCATTCTAGAGTCTTCCTCATCCAAACCTGGAAAGAAAATCCCAGCAGGAGCCGTTTCTGTATTTTTAGGTAACATAACCTAAGGTTTGTTTTCTAAAAACTGTACAAATACTGTTTTTTCATTTTCAAAATTATCTTCTAAAGCCTGGCTGGGGACGAGAAAGCACCTGGGAGCTTCAAAGGGCTTTGAGCAGCTTATAGAAAGAGCTCATTTACTGATGTTAGCTCTTATTCTCCTAGTGCTCAGTGGCCTTGGACTTTTTTGTGTATGAATGACCTGGTGATTCTCCATGGTGAGATGTTCTGTAGCAGTAATGGATAGAGGCTATCTGGCCCCGTTAACGCACTTTGTGGATTAACTGAAATGAGAAGTTCTTGGTGGGTGATAATTATTTTCTGTAAATCCAGCAGGAGCACACTGGCTCACAGCTGTGGCTGTCTTGTCCCTCCGCCCACAGGAGACACGGATGTGTTTGGTGCTGCCTCCGTTCCATCACTGAAGGAGCCCGAGAAGCCTGAGCAGCCCACTCCAAGGAAAGGCCCCTACGTTCCCCCTCCCACTGGCCTCTTTGATGATGATGATGATGACGACGACTTTTTCTCGGCACCCCGCAGCAAACCTTCCAAAACAGGTACCTGCTCCCGCCTCTGTTTCTGGGACTTCAGCCAGAAAAAGAATGTTGCCTAAAAAGGACTTAAGCTCCCCTAGTTTTGTATCTCTTATAGTACCAGAATCCCTTCTCCAGCATTCCTGTCATTGAGCTGTTGTGTCTGTACTTACATAGGTGTGGTGCCTGGGAGGTCTGTTTTGTAAACCAATCTTTTCTGCTCTGTAAGCTGATTACTATGATTATTTTCCTTATAGAGAGTGGAAATCCTTTTCCCTATAATTTTTGCTTGCAATTTCCAGTTCTGACCTTTTGTATTGTAAAGTTTTAATCATACTTTCTTCCAGCAGACCTTAGTTAATTACATGAGCTACATGTTGCATGCTGGCCGTTTAGTTCCCAGCTTCTCTTCTCTCTGCCAAAACGCTCGGGTGGCCTTGGTCTTTCCTCAGATGATGGGGTTTTCATCCCCTTGGCCACTTTGGCCTTCTCCTTCCTTTTCCTCTTAAATGTAAGTCCTGTGTTCCTGAAGTCATTCCTGTAAATCATTTGTTTTTAAATGTGCAGATGAATCTCCCAGAGGCTTTTGTCAAAATGAAGATTCTGATTCAGTAGGTCCAGGGTGGGGCCTGAGAATTTACATTTCCAGCAAGCTTCATGGTCTGTAGATCACACTTGGAATAGCAAGACAGATTCGTTGACTGCTTTTCTGGAAAAGAAAGGTAGCTCCCTAAGGTGCACAAGATTTTCAGCAAGTTGAAAAAATAAAAAAGGATGGTATAGGAATAGATGGAACTGAATATATTTAGAAGCAGACTGTCTGGACTCACTCTCCTTTTCAAACGTTAGATGTAGAAAGTAAGGATGGAAGCCGAAGTGTGAGGGAAAACGATAGCCTAGTTAATCTAGAAAGAGTACAAATGGATACAGAATGCACGCAGGTCTCAGTGAAGTTGACAGTGAGTGAAGTTAGTAGTGCTTTTTGTAGCTCCCCAGGGCTCTCACTTAGTGGATATCTTTGAGAATTGATTTAGAATCACTAGTAAATTGGTGCTGCTTTCTTTGACAACTGCTATTCTCTTCGGACATTCATGAGTCAGTGACCTCATTTCAGCAACACATGCCCCATTTGGTACAGCGGTGCTTATGGTGGTGAAAATAGTCATCAGTAGGGTAAGCTATGGCCCTTCTATTCAGTGGAATATAGTACAACTGTTGAAAGGGTCTACGCTTGTTGACTTGGGAAGATTTTATAGGTACATTAAATGGAAAACACATAAATAACTAAAGTTAATTCATTAGTACATTCTTTGGGGGAATTAGAAGCATGTATGCTGAGCTGTTCCCAAAGTCCATCTTGTTTGAGTAGACCGGTGGGATTATGAGGGGATTTCAGTATTTGCTTTTATCTGCTTTTGTACAGTTTGATTTTTTTAAAGCAGGAGCCAAGCCCTCATTTCTCAGATTCCTTAGATGAGTAACTTGGTGGCCCTCTTAAATGATCTTTCTTCCTCTAGGTCTCTCTTCACCATGTAAGCCAGTCCAAGCTACTCTAAGCACAGGTGATGTCTGCTTAGATAAGCATGTCACCCACGTGGTTAAACTATCTGTTCTGTTTTTCAACTGAGCTGTTACTATGCTCTTTGAAAAATTCCAAGGGAAGAGTATAGTTTCACTTACTATTTCTGTATAACTAATCAAGAAACAACATAACTTTTTATATTTATTCTTCAGGAGAGAAGAATTTTTTAATCTATGAATTTTATGATAGGATGTTTGATATTAGTGTAATTTTATGCCTTGGTATTTTTAAAGGCAAAGTCCAATCCACTGCCAATATCTTTGGTGACGAAGAAGGAGATCTGTTCAAAGAAAAAGCCCAAGCATTGCCAGAAGCCACTATGAGTCAGACAGATGAAAATAAAGCAAGAGCAGGAAAAAAGGTGAGCAGGAGGGAAGAGTTAACGCAGGAGCATTGATCTGTGGCGTTTTAATAATTCATCCGGAACCCAAAGGGAAGTATTGTTCCCTTTCACGTTCATATTGAAGAACTTCAAACAGAAAGTGGAAAGAATATTGCAGTGAACACCCAAATAACTACCACCCAAACTGATCAGTTCTTAGGGTTTTGGCAAATATTTTACGAATATAAACCTTGTTACATATCTATTTTTTTCCTGAACTATTTGCATGCAAGTTGTTTGAACTGTTTGCTGCATGGAACTGTTTGTGTGTAGTCATTGTGACATTCTACCCCTAAATATTTCATTAAGCCTCTCTTGAAAAGACTTCCATATAACCACAGTGCCATGATCAACAGCTGTGAGACTAACAGTAATTCTATAGTAGAATCTAATATCTAGTCTGTATTAGAATTGCTCCAGTTTGCCCCAAAATGTCTTTGTAAAATCACCCCAACAAATAGAATACAGATTTAAAATTATCTCGCCTATAGTTGATATTGTAATTTCCTCTCTTGTTCCCAAAATGCTGTTTATAGCAGCAGTCCCCAACCTTTTTGGCATTAGGGACGTAAGGAGAGTGCAACTTGCAACCTAGATCCCTCGCAGGCAGGGTTCACAATAGGGTTTGCCCTCCTGTGAGAATCTGATGCTGCTGCTGATCTGACAGGGGGAGGAGCTCAGGCAGTAATGCTTGCTGCTCACCTCACCTCCTACTGTGTGGCCCGGCTCCTAACAGGCCATGGACTGGTCTGGGGACCCCTGCTTTATAGTATTTGTGTGTGTGTGTGTGTGTGTGTGTGTGTGTGTGTGTGTGTGTGTGTTTTAAGAAACCCAGGATTCAGGCAGTGTGTCTGCATTGCATTTGGTTGTCCTGTCTCTTTGATCTCCTTAATTTAGAGCAAAACCTCCCACATCTTTTTTTTTTTTTTTTTTTTAATGTCGAGCCACTTGTCTTGTAGAATGTGTCACACTGTGAATTTGCTTGATTATTTTCCTATGAGTAGATTCAGGGTCAGCAGTTCTGGCAAAAATACAAGCAGACAGGGTTGTGCACTTCCGTTGGATCATCTCCCAAGACACATCAGGTCCACTGTCTGCCTCATTCAGACACGTTTGTCACTTGGTTGTTAGGGTACTCACCACACTGCTTCATTGGAAAGGACCCTGTTCTCTTTTGGCATTTGTAAGTTGATCTCTAAAGTGATAGTTGAACACAGTGTGAATATCTGTTGTCTCCCAGCCTTTTACTCAGTGTTTTAAAAATCCATTGATGATCTTTTCCTGAATCAGTTAACATGTTAGTGAGCATAAACAACTGCTTTTTAAATTCTGTATTTCTTATTAGTTGACATTTTTCTGAAAGAAGATCTTTCTTTTCCCCTCCTTCCCCCATTTTTATTATCCCTTTGGAATCATGGATTCATTCTTCAGTTACCATCATTCTTCTTCTTCTTTTTTTTTTTTTTTTTTTTTTTTGAGACAGGCTCTTGCTCTGTTGTCCAGGCTGGAGTGTGGTGGTGCAATCACAGCTCACTGCAGCCTCAACCTCTTGGGTTCAAGTGATTCTCCAACCTCAGCCTACCAAGTAGCTGGGACTGCATGCACATGACACCATGCCCAGCTGATTATTGTATTTTTTGTAGACTCTGGGTTTGACCATGTTAGCCAGACCATCATTCTTTTGATGCTCAGATTGACCTGTGTATGGGCAGTGCATGTGTCCCCAGGAGTCTTTAAGCCCTTCTGACTGACCTTTCACTGCTGTCCCGCACAGCTGAT
The DNA here is from genome assembly GCF_024542745.1 of Macaca thibetana thibetana. NCBI lineage: Eukaryota > Metazoa > Chordata > Mammalia > Primates > Cercopithecidae > Macaca > Macaca thibetana. The sequence goes on from NC_065586.1 coordinate 42,739,376, forward strand.
CCCTCCTCTTTCTACAGTCTCATCATGTCATGTCCTGGCTGTGAAACCCTGACTTTCTCCTGCCCACCACCTAAGGCCCAGCATTCAGAACCTGGCAGGCCTGTCAGGCAGCCTGCCTTTCCATGCCGTCTCTCATTGCATATGTCCCATCCGTGCACCCATTACCCAGGCAGTGTGTCCTGCCCCCCAATATACCAGATGTGTCCTCTGTTTGTCTTACTGTTCTCTTAACAGACCCCTCGGCTTGGTGCCTATCATAGCAGAGACTCCTTGCATTTTCTAAATGGTTGATTGAGTAAACCCTCTTTTCTGGGTATCTTATTTGTTAATGCTTAATTTTTCTTTTTCTTTTTTTTTTTTTCCCAACAAAGGTTACCTTACCTTCCAGCAAAAATCTCAAGCCCTCGTCAGAAACAAAGACTCAAAAAGGCTTATTTTCAGATGAGGAGGACTCTGAGGTATGGTATTCTTTTCCTTAGTTGTTGGTATTGGTCTATGAATATGACATAGAAACTATTTCTGAATCAGGTTTTTCTCAGTGGAGTTGTAAGACTTTTTGTTAAGTACTCCAGTTCTTTAAAAATTATCTCTAGAGGTCAGGAGCTGTGGTTCATGCCTGTAATCCTAGCACTTTGGGAGGCCAAGGCAGGCGGACACCTGAGGTTAGGAATTTAACACCAGGCTGGCCAACATGATGAAACCTTGTCTCCGTTAAAAATACAAAAGTTAGCCAGACATGGTGGTGCGAGCCTGTAATCCCAGTTGCTCAGGAGGCTGAGATAGGAGATTCACTTGGACCCGGGAGGCAGAAATTGCAATAAACCGACATCACACCATTGCACTCTAGCCTAGGCAACAGAGCGAGACTTCGTCTCAAAATAAATAAATGAATAAAAAATAATCTCTTGAGAGCTTAGGGTCTTTAGAAAGCAATATGTTTACAATACTTTTCACTTTTGAGTTGGACTGTATTTACATTTCCTGTGATGAAAATACTCTCTCTTTAGGATGCTCAGCTTTTAGACTATGAATGGGCTCATGATGTGATGAGGAGCTTGCACCAGAGTGGAGGTCACCGTGCTCCTTCCTTTATTCACACTCTCACTAACTGGACCATGGCTTAGTGCTGTAGCGGAAGGATTCTGGCATAGCCATCTGTCTTGTCGAGACTGAGACCGCTAACAGACTGTGGGACCTGGTTCACAGGTTGCTTCAGTCCCTCCAGGCACCTTAGAACCACCTCTCAGAATTTCACTGCTTTTCCTGAGTCTCTCAGGCCTAGGTCATCTTAGATCTAATTTTAAGTTAGCCTTGTAGGAGATCAGAGACCTGTATGAGAATGTTATGGGAAGTAATAAGCCCCTTTTACAGAAAAATGTGTGGACATGGCAGAAACTTACACGTATTTCAAGAAACTGTGGGCTGTAGGTTAGGCTCTCACGGTTGGACTTTGCACTCACAGCAAGGATGAACGTGGAACCCTTTGGAAGTAGAGTGATTGCCCTTGATGTAAAGAATACCTTTGAGGCTCTTATTTCACTGAAGGCTAGTGTACAAAACATGGGAATTAACCAGAGTCCAGTTAAGTCACAACCCTGAGCCCTGAGAAACAGCATGATGGGGCCTCCACCATCTTATGCTCATAGATCCCGTGTATCACCCACACCTGCACCTCGGGGTCTTTGCACCTGCCCCTGCCACTCTGAGGAATGCTGTTCCCAGAATCCAGCTTGCTTCCTCACTCTTTCTCTGTGAGGCCTCCCTGACGAAGTACACACAACTGGAAGCCTGCTAGCACTTACCACCCTGTACTCCTGGTCCCCTTTCCTGTTTCACTGTTTACCACAGCACGTGTTGCCAGGGACAATGTATATTTACTTATTCTTTGTCTGTGCTTCCCACTAAAGTAAGTGCCATGAGAGCAGGACTTTTTATTTCCTGTTTGTATCCTTAACAGCCTGTCCTTAATACCAGTGCTTGGCATGTGATAAGCCATCCAGTAATTGTCGACTAGACAAGAAAACCAAATGTGAGCAATTGCAGTGACTTACAAGGTGTTCTGTTTATTTGTTGCTGTGAAACAACTTAACTCCAAAACTTAGTGGTTTACAACACCAATAGTTTTGTTGTCTCACAGTTCGAGAGGTTGACCGGGCTTAGCTAGGCCATTGTCACTGAGGGTCTCTTGTGTCTGAAGGTGGCTGGGCTGAGGATCAGCTCACTCCTATGTCTGGTACCTGGGCACTGGGGCCCCTGGGACATCTCTCATTAGCTCTTTGTGGCTACCAGCATGTAGTCAGGGAAGCCGGGCCTCATCCATGCTGGCTCAGGGCTGTAGGGGAGATTCGTCAGAGAGAGCCAAATGGAGGCCATGTCGCCTTCTGTGTTCCAGCCTTGGAAGTCAATGGTGTTCCTTTTGCTTCATTTGTTGATCAAGATGGTCACAATGGCCCATCCAGGTTCATGGGGAGGGGCCGTAGGCTCCCCTTCTTGATGGTGGGAGTGTAAATGAACTCTCAGACTTGTGTGAAAACCCTCCCAAAGGCTTTGCCCCTTGTGTGTCGTCGTAGAGTGAATGTTTTTATTGGATATTGTTGGGATTCTGAGGCAAGAAGTAAAACTAAGGCAGTCTAAGAGTTAAAGCTTTGGACCCGAAGGAATGAGTCCTGATTCCTTTCTCTGTATCTCAAGTGTGAGGCTGACACTTTCCCTGTGAAGTCATTCTGGGGGAACATATTTGAGGTAATGGAAGTGTGTTTTTTTGCAGTACCAAGAAAGGTATTAGTTAAGGGTCCAAAACTGTGATGTTGACATTTGTTTGTGTTGTTTGCTTTGGTTTACTTTCATTTTCTTAGAGCAGCAGAACCCTTTCTCTTGCCATTGTGGAACATGCAGGAGGGGCACGGGATGCCTGGAATTCCCCTTGTGACCTCTTCAATCTAAGTAAACCCATGGGACTCCAGGGAGCACAGGGGAAAACCGCTGTGTGGAGGAGATCTCACTTAGTGAACTCGTTAGGTCTATATTTGAGGAGTAGACATCGACTCCATAATTTACAAAAGAGAAAAAAAAACTGTCCAAATAGGTCTTAGAAAATATGTTCTTGGCCTATTTAATTGTTCGGCTCTTGTGTATTGAAGTTTCTCTTCCCAAGGGAATAGATGTCCCATTTTATGTTTCTACTTCATGTAGCTCAATTTGCAGGTCTTTCTTTGCCGGATAAGCTGATGTTTTATAGCATTTTGACCATTTCTTTATTTTTATATTTTTTACTTTTTTTGAGATGAAATTTTACTCTTTTTGCACAGGCTGGAGTGCAGTGGTGCGATCTCGGCTCACTGCAACCTCCATCTTCCAGGTTCAAACAATTATCCTGCCTCAGCCTCCTGAATAGCTGAGATTACAGGCACCCACCACCTCACCTGGCTAATTTTGTATTTTTGGTATAGATGGGATTTCGTCATGTTACCCAGGCTGGTCTCGAACTCCTGACCTGAGGTGATCCACCTGCCCCAGCCTCCCAAAATGCTGGGATTATAGGCATGAGCCACAGTGCCAGGCTGAAAGTTTCTTTAGAATCTAGCAGGTCTTATCCTGGTTTGCAACATCATATACCTGTAGTTAAGCTAAGTAGACTACCAAACATTTAAAAATAGAAATTTAATTTGTATTTATTTAAAAGAATAAGTCGGCCGGGCGTGGTCACTCACGCCTGTAATCCCAGCACTTTGGGAGGCCGAGGTGGGTGGATCACAAGGTCGGGAGATCTAGACCATCCTGGCTAACATGGTGAAACCTGTTCTCTACTAAAAATACAAAAAAATTAGCCGGGCGTGGTGGTGGGCACCTGTAGTCCCAGCCACAGGGGAGGCTGAAGCAGGAGAATGACGTGAACCTGGGAGGTGTAACTTGCAGTGAGCTGAGATCGCGCCATTGCACTCCAGCCTGGGTGACTGAGCGAGACTCCATCTCAAAAAAAAAAAAAGAAAAAGAAATAAGTCATAATCTTAGGAGAGAAGGGTGTTACTAAATAAAATAGTTGTAGCTCCATTAATCGGGGAATCTAGCCCCTGTTTCTTTGTTGACCCTGTCTAATCTCTGATTCTTTAGACTGCAATGGGAAGCCATTCTTATTTATTTATTTTTTTAGCATGGTGTAGGAAATTGATTTGAAAACTTCTTCCTGCCTTCTGTCACTCGGGTGGGAATACAGAAGCCTCTTTGCTCTGCAAGGCCATCAGATCCTGTGGCTCTCCTCCTCCTTACCACCATTGCCCACACCCTGCACAGACCCTGAGGCCTATCCCTTTAAGGACTCTGTCTGAGCCACCTTCCCTCTAAGGAAAGAAGCCTAGATACATGGCAGCCGTCATGTCTGAGTCACTTGTGTTTTATACTCACCTGATATTTTTAAAACTGATATTCCTGTTAACAGCAACTTTAATTTCAATCCAACAGGATTTGTTTTCTTCTCAAAGTGCGAGTAAGTTAAAAGGTGCGTCTCAGCTCCCTAGCAAGCTCCCCACGTCGGTTTCCCTGTTCGATGATGAAGACGAAGAGGTAAACATTGTTATTGCAACACTAGATAATTTAGATTAGGAGAAAACAGTTGTTGATTAACTTTCTACCCAGAGGCTCATATACTAGCAAAAGGTGGTAGGGAAGCGGTCAGGCTACCTGAAGTCTATATAATAAAAATATTTCTGTTTTTATTTCAGTGACTTCTTCCTTATATTTTCCTAGCTGTGCAATGGAGAAGACATTAGATTCTTGACGCAGTTCTTTTTCTTTTTTTCTTTCTTTTTTTTTTTTTTTTTTTGAGATGGAGTCTTTCTCTGTCACCCAGGCTGTAGTGCAGTGGTGCAATCTCGGTTCACTGCAGCTGGATTCAAGTGATTCTCCTACCTCAGCCTCCTGAGTAACTGGGACTACAGGCGCGCACCACCACACCCAGCTAATTTTTGTATTGTTAGTAAGACAGGGTTTCACCATGTTGACCAGGTTAGTGTTGAACTCCTGATCTCAGGTGATCCCCCTGCCTCGGCCTCCCTAAGGGCTAGGATTATAGGTATGAGCCATCGTGCCCGGCCTCTTGACATAGTTCTTATGGAGTGAAATCTACAAGTTTTATTTTTTTAAATCTGCCTTGGAGAAATACAGTTGACCCTTTAACAGTGTGGAGGTTGTTTTGACTTCCATATTGCAGTGAAAAATCCATATATAATTTCTTACTTCCCAAAAACTTATCTACTAATAGCTTACTGTTAACCAGAAGCCTCACGGGTATCATAAACAGTTGATTAACATATAAATAATATACTATCTATTTATATATTTTTGTATTCCTGACATATCTAGCATTTCCTTATTTTTTTTTTTTTTTTTTTTTTTGATATTTCTGGGCTGCATGGTTTGTCTGCAAGATTTTTCAAATTATTGCAAATGTCCAAAAAAAATTTCAACATATTACTGATAAAACATTTGTGTAGAAGTGGACGTGTGCAGCTCAAACCTGTGTCATTCAGGGTCAGCTGTACTTTAGTCTAGAGGATGGATCAATGTTATACCCAGTGACCTACAAGAATGTCTTGCATCAAGTGGAGATACAAAGGAGAAGGCAGCCATGTCCTGACCATGGCCTTTCTTTCCCATCCTGGATGGAGAGAGCACATTGGGGAAGAGAAATAAGAGAGAAGACAACCCAAACCTTAACTCTGATGCAGTACTGGGCAGTGATGAGCTCATAGGCTTTGCCATCAGACCCCGGGTTCATATCCCAGCTCCACTACTGGCAAACCAGGGACCTGGAGCAAGTAACTTAACCTTCCTTAAGCTCACGTGGTTTAACAGTAAGTAGGGTCATTGTGGCAGCTGTAACTACTAGTGTGACACTCTTGCAGAGTGCCGGCACATAGTAAGTGCATAGTGAATGTGAGCTTTGTCATTAGTATCCCGGTGGACACCAGCTCATTACTCTCCTGGCCTGTCCTGTATTACCGCACTCTCCTTAAAGGAGACTTCATCCAGGAAGACACTCCCTTCATCCATCTTCACATTCCAAGGCTGTTCACCTGCTGTTAAGAGTTTGTCCATTCTCAGACTCAGGCCCTCTGATGCTTTTGTTCCCCTTACCTGAATAAAAGCACCTTAATAAATACAACTTTTGGGGAGTGCTTGACCACAGAAGAGTTTATAAATGCCCTTAAACCTAGTACACCAGCAATTTTATTTAGTAAACTATTTCTTCACTTTATATAATCTCTTTGAAACTAATGAGAAACACAAGGCATGCCTTCCCTCCATCCCAGGTGTATGTCTTTCTTACCTGTAAAGGAGTGGAGACAGACCCCTAGTTCTCTCCTTTGAGCCATTGTTCTGGTTTCTCGTTTGTGGAGAGGACAGTGTGAGTTTCTGGCTGCTGCAGGGGCTCCCATGCCCGTTGCAGGTTGTAACCCCCTGAAATGAGCAGAGAGGCACTTGCCCACAGGGCGACTGGATGGGGCTCAGTTTCTCCTTGTACTCCGTGATCTCATTCACATGTTGTCCTCTTGCTTCTTCCCAGCTGTTCTGCCTTCGAGTTCTATGGTAATCTCTTTCCCTTCTATGGGTGCAGTGGGAAAAGGCTGTAGTTAGGGATTTACTAGCATTTTGTGAGTTTTCCCTGCCAGAGGTGTTATTTGTATACCTGACTGGAGACTTACTTCCTAACAGTTTGATGTAGGAAGACATCCTGTGTTTTCTGTTTATAAAGTTGTCTTACCTTTCTGCCATTTGCTTTTCTAGGATAATCTTTTTGGGGGTACAGCTGCTAAGAAGCAGACATTGTCTCTACAAGCTCAGAGACAAGAGAAAGCAAAACCCTCCGAGCTCTCCAAAAAGAAAGCATCTGCCCTGTTGTTCAGCAGCGATGAGGAGGTGAGCCGAGGTTTCTCCTAAGAAGAGGGGAGTGTTTGATGGGATTTAAGAGTTAAAGCCATCCCAAGTATCTTCTTTTTCTACCTGTTTTATATCTAGTGACATTCAGTCACCAAAGGCGATGTTCACAAGATTGCCTTTTCTGAAGGAAGACATTTAATGTAATATATAATTTAAAGATGAATCTCTTCAGAATGGTTCGGAATAAGTATGAGTCCCGCACGATAGTACATGCTCCTTCTAATGAGTTAGGCCGGCTACGGGAGAAATGATTTCTCACCCATCGCTAGGTTCATGGTCAAGTCCCCTATAACAAATGACAGATTAACCAGAGAAAAGTGTGCAAGTTTATTGAAGATAAGTTTTACCTGACACAGGAGCCTTCAGAAAAGAAGACTCAGAGCAACAGGAAATCCTGTGTCGATTGTATGCTGTCTGTTGAAGAAGCGGACAGTTTTGGAGAAGCACCATGAGATGAAAGGGGTGTGACCTGATGGGAATAAGCTGGGGGAGCTCAGCAAGGCCTATGTGGTCAGATGATTCTCTGCATCTTTACAAATAAGGAGGCTCCTTTCCTCTGGGAATAGGGAGGACTGGAATGAAGGTCTTATGACCTACTCCAGAGAGGGTTAGAGGATTCTTCTATGGCCTGCTGCAGAGGAGAAGGGCCAGGGAAAGGTCAGAGAGACCTTTCTGCTTCTCAGATGCCAAGGTGTCATATTTTGATGTAGCATGTCCCGTATACCCCAATGACCATATATAGTAGTATCTTGTTAAATGACTACTGTGTTTCATTAATTTAGAACTATAGCTGAACATGGTAGGAGTTACCTGTTG